>NC_057794.1:576816504-576969620 GCF_018294505.1 Triticum aestivum
TAGAATTAGTAAGAAAATTAATAGAACTAGTTGAACTAGTTTATTTTTAGTAAGAACTAGTTTATTTTTATTTATAGTAAGTGCTTAGTTGAACTAGTTGAATTAATAGAACTAGTCTAATTAAAATTTTACTATAGAACTAGTTTATTTTTAGTAAGAAAATTAATAGAACTAGTTTATTTTTAGGTGTATTTAACAGAATTCTAGATTGATTCGTTTTGAAGTGGACATGTCATATTTTGAACATGTCACATTTGTTGTTATTTTTTTAGTTAAATCAATTATTCCCGCATCAACGTCGACGATGCCTATCCCGCATCCCCGTCGTCGACTCGATGGAGGAGGCATGCTTGATCAGAGGGGACATGTCCGGGACTGGGCTCCGCCGGGCTGGTACTGGGAGGTGCTACCTGCCAGGGGGCCCAGCTTGGTGAGGAGCCAGCCTGTCGTTGACCCGAACCTTCTTTGGTGGCGGTCGTGTGGGCCAGTGACGGTGCGAAGGCTTGACGACCTCGCGGAGGTGGTACGTCACCGTGCCAACGAGGAAGACGAGCACGTCTGTCGCTACATGGTTGTGTTGGAGGGCAGGTTCTTCAGGGATCTCACTGGAGCTATGATCCTGTGATGGTTCCTTCTCTTTGGGTGTCCACTGTCCGCGCCGATACCCATTATTCTCTAGGGTATTAGTTGTATTAGTGATGTTATATGTATGATACTATTCGAGATGTATTAGTGATGTTATATGTATGATACTATTCGAGATGTATTAGTGATAATATTCGACGATGTATGGACCCCAAAGATGATTTAGTTTTGCTTATTGAATGCATGCTAATTTGAATACTAATTTATTTTACGATTTGGTTTTGCTTATTGAATGCTGAAATTGGAGAACTAGTCCTATTTTGAATGCTCAAATTGGAGAGCACTATGCAAGGCGTATGCATATGATTAGTTGATAGCTTATAGGGTTTTTGTTTTTGCAGAAATCAAGGAGCCCTCCATCATCCCCGCCGTCGTCCCCGTCACCGACCCCCTCCGACCTCGAGGTGAGACCAGACAAATCTCCATGTCAATATGAGTCCCATAAGATATTTTGAAATGTTTTTGTTCATATTGCCAACCATTGAAATGCAATGACCATCAAGTTTGAATGCTCATATGATGTAGATATAAACATGTATGTCTTGTGTTGCTCAAATAGGATACGTGATTGCCCAAGTGGTCGGCCATGTTTGTAGGTTACACCTCCGAGTGGCCAATGATTTGCCGGAGTGTTGATTAATTTCTGTTCCGGCAAATGTCAGGCGCTCGATATGTCCTTTTTTAGCAAAGGTCATGCCGGATTTTTCCGTGAATTTTGGCATGACTTGTGCTAGAATATGTAGGAAATATCGAGTGGCCTGTATTTTCTAGAAACGTAATTAAACGACATTTTGGGTTGACTTTAAGTCTGTCGAGGCTCCATACATGACAGTCAACAAATGAGTGAGGGAGAAAGTCTGCACCATATATGAGAGAAGAAGAATGCCGACTATTGTCGTGGGGGTCTTTTTTCCTTCTTCTCCTTGCGCTAGACCTCTGTTATTCACTAGGGGAAGGAGGAATAACGGTCATCACCGACGGTCGAAAAATCAGTGAGGGAGTGTATCCACCATATATGAGAGAGGACGAAGATCCGACTATTGTCGTGGGGGTCGTTTCTCCTTCTTCTCCTTGTGTTAGACCTTTGTTTTGCACTAGGGGAAGGAGGAGTAACGACCATCACCGACGGTCGCAAATGTCAGAGAGGAATCAGTGAGGGAGAGTCTCCACCATATATGAGAGGTCGAATGTATACACCACATGAGCTGAGAGTTTTCAAGAAAATACTCGGCAAACCGATAGTCAACCCATGATGAATAATAATGATCTAATTTAGTTTTTATAGTACATATATTTAATTTTACAAATTTAATCTTTGAATTATGAGCCTAAGAAATGTCGTCATCGGACGACGAAAGTCTCCCGGGGGAGTGCGACTGGTGCAACGACGACCGGGGTCTGTGCGACAGGTCTCACCTGGACGAAGGTCGGCGCTTCAGCATGAAGCTCCAGGAGACCTTAGATGTTGAAACGGTATGCAACGACGACAAGTGTCTTTTCATAATCAAGCACGACTTCTACTACTTCAACGTGTAATTTTCGTCCTTTACAATTCGACTAGCTTATCCCATGTCATGCAAGATGCTATGTCTTGGAGAGGATGGATTTTGAAGATCGTGAAAGTATGGGAACAAAGAAAATTCACCTACGGACCCATCATGGTATGGATTTTGATGTAAATCTACACAATTCTGAGAGCGTAACCCATTTTGGTTGCCCGAATTGGGAAGCGGTTTGCAAGATGTATGATTTTCATGAGGGTATGCTTGTCACCATGGATCTTGGTGATCCTGACATCGCCCAAGACAATATGGACATTTGGGTCCTTGCTGATACACTTCCAATTCTACTGCTATGTGAGTTTCTCAAACATAGTTATTAAGTAATTTATATTGTTTATTTCAAAATAGTTGAAAGCTTATTTCCATTGATAGCTTATTTTCATTCTTCAAAGAATGTGCGGAAGATGGTAGACACAACCTACTACACCGATGGCTCAGAATTAACTTATTAGGAGAAAAATCATCTGATCCCATTTATTACTGATCTTGAGAATTACAATATCTATTATGAAAATCCTCCATGTTATGGTCAATACGTGCCACTAGTGCACGTGTTGAACTATGGTAACATCCATGGAGATGCCATGGTAAGATTCTTTACTATTACGACATACGTGTATATTTTGCATAAATTCTTCTAAAACTCAACTACATTGCTAACTACAAAGTTATTACTATGTTTTTCAACAGAAAATCCCGAAGGATTGTGTGCCTCATCTGATGTTTCCGAAAGGTCACCTTGATGTTTTGGACTTACGTCCAGGTCATCCTACGAATCACTCATGTTCATACCGGATTTCTAAAACCCATGGAGACATGATAATCAAAGATTGGAAAAAATGTATGGTCGGTCATAGGGAGCTACTTGGAAGCAACATTGTGTGAAGTGCAAGAATTGGAGATAGGATAATCTCCATTCTCCATAATGGAGAGTCAGGGCCTATCTTGTTTTATGCTATTTTATCTAAGAGAAGGTAGTAAGTCCTATGAGAGAGGAGTAGGTCCTAGGTACAATGTGTTATTATTTGCTACAATGTGTTAGAGTTGATGAGGAGGAGGAGGGGTTGTGATTATGACTAGTGACCAACTTGCTATATGATGTCTCATTGATGAAAATGATGATCATGAGGAGGTGTTATATGACAATGATGTATTATGATGATAAGTTGTTAATGATGTGATGATGATGATGATTTATATCATTGGGTGAAAGAACCGTGGATTAGTTTCAAGTGGATGGATCCATCCACTTGAAACTAGTCCACAGTTCTTTCACCCAGTGATGTAATAACTCATTATGATGTAAAAGTAATATATAAATTGCCACTGTATGAAAACTTGTATAATGGTGTATGAATACAACATAAAATGAAAAATAAATAGAATACGCAATAATAGTAGTAGCGCGGGCGCAGAGGCGCGCTGCTAGTACTTACCAATAGCGTGTTACGAAAAACTCGCTACTACTAAGTACTTATAGTAGCAGCGTGTGTTGACCAACGCTACTGCTAACCTTTAGTTGTAGCGCCTTATCAGTAGTGCGTCACCCCGCGCTACTGCTAGGCTTTTCCCTAGTAGTGTTTGTGTGTGTTGGTGTTGATTGTGTGCATCTTATTTATGCATAGGTTGGGTGTGTTCTCATCGTGTTTGTATCAACTTGACGCTTCATTTTGAGTCAATAAAATCCATCCTTCGTCAAAAAATATACTTTCAACTTTGAAAATAGTTGGTTCCAGAGACAAGACCAAGATGGGGTGGTTGAAAAGGTGTCGAAGATTATCCTAGGAATTCTCTTTTGGATAAGATGCAAAATAAAATGAGAAATATTAGGAAATTTTTAAAGGGTGGAATTTGCATATTGAAGCATTGTCTAGAAGGCAGAAAAAATCTGATTAAAGAGATAGATAGACTGGATAAACTGGGGGAAAGTGTGGAAGATTATCCTGGGAATTCTCTATTGGATAAGATGCAAAATAAAATGAGAAATCTTAGGAAAGTTTTAAAAGGGTGGAATTTGAATATTGAAGCATTGTTTAGAAAGCAAAAAAAAATCTGATTGAAGAGATAGATAGACTGGATAAACTGGGGGGAAAGAAAAGTTTGAAGGAGGAAGATAGAAAGTATAAAAAAGACTGTCAGGATAGTTTGAAGATAATCCTGAAGGAAGAGGAAGCAAAATGGCTCCAAAGATCTCATAATAAAGAGTTGTTTGAACGAGATTCAAACACTAAATATTATCATGCTAAGGCAAATGTGAGGCTTAGGAAAAATAGAATTGTTAAGTTGATACAGGATGAAGGTGGTGATTGAGGGATAGGATAATCTAAAATAATACATTACCAATTTCTACAAAAAAAATATTTAGTGAGCCAGAGATCAAAATTTTAGGGATAAATTATAGTGGTGTGGAAACACTTAATGAGGAAGAACAAAATTCTCCACTAAGAAATTCACACTTGAGGAGTTGAAGGGAGCTATTTTGGTATGGAGAAAAATAAAGCTGTTGGACCAGATGGTTTTAAAATTGAATTTTACTAGCATTTCTAGGAGCTTGTTAAAATAGATCTATTTGCATTACTAGAGGAGTTTTATGGTCATAGATTAAACCTGGACAGGCTAAACTATGGGGTAATTTCACTCTTGACTAAGGGGAGTGATGCATAAAGGATTCAAAAATATAGACCAATATGTCTTTTGAATGTTATTTTCAAAATTTTCACAAAGATCTTGGTTAATAGACTGATTTTAATAATTACTGGTATGATCAGGACCTACCAAACTGCATTTATAAAAGGTAGATATATTTTGGAGGGGTGTTGGTTTTGCATGAAACTCTGAATTCCATGCATAAAAAAAGAAAGTCACATATGCTTTTTAAGATTGATTTTGAAAAAAGCGTTTGACAAAGTCAAATGGAGTTTTCTCTTTAAAACACTTAAAATGGAAAAAATCCCTAATAAATGGATTGATTGGGTGATGACAAATATTTCTGGAGGTAAGGTAGTTGTTAAGGTGAATGGTGAGATTGGGACCTATTTCAAAACCATCAAGGTTTAAGACAAGGGGGCTCTATGTATCCCTGCTCTTTGATCTTGTTGTGGACAATTTGGCAGTTTGATTTTACAGAGTTGTGGAACAAGGTCTGATTAGTGGGCTTGTTAAAAATCATAAGGATAATGATGTGTCCATTCTGCAATATGCAGATGACACCATCATTTTATTCCAAGTGATTTAGCTCAAGCTAGAAATGTGAAAAGAATTATGAGCATGTTTGAAATTATGTCTAGTTTGAAAAAATAATTTTCAAAAAAGTGAAGTAATCTGTCTTGGAATGGAAGAGGATAGAATTAAACAATTTGAAGAGATACTATCTTGCGAAAAAGGATCTGTACCTTTAAAATATTTAGGCATCCAGTCGATCGAAAAAAGGCTGAAGAAAAGTGATTGGAACCCTTGTAAAATGGAAAAGAGAATGGGTGGCTGGTTGGGTAGACTTCTTAATATTGCTGGCAAAACAGCGATTATTAACTCTTCTTTGACTTGCTTGGATCTTTTCATGCTTTCCTTTTATGGACTTCCCAGGGGGTCAAGAAAAATCTAGATAGGCCCAGAGCTAGTTTCTTTGGAGTGATGAAAAAGATAAACAGAAATATCATTTAGTGGCTTGGGATAAAGTGTGTAGACCTAAAGATTTAGGTGATTTAGGAGTTTTAAATCTATACATCATGAATATTGCTCTGGCTGTGGAAACTTTTCAATGAAAATGGTTATGACAGAGAGTTTTGTGGGACAAATATATTGGAAAATCTACTCTTGGACAAGTGCAAAGAATATAAGGTGACTCACATGTTTAGCAAGCGCTGCTGAAATGTAAAGACCTATTTTTATCTTGTTGCAAGTTATGTGTTGGAAATGGAAAGAAAACTAGATTTTGGGAAGATAAATGGCTGAGCAAAGAGAGCTTCTCTACTACTTTCCCTAGTTGATATAACATCTCGCAGAATCTAAATATGACAGTCAATGATGTTTTTGCCTCTGGCCTTGTAAGTCTCAGTTTTCGTAGAGCTCTGGTTGGAGATAAAGCAATTCAATAGCAGAATCCGTTGAGTCTTTGTGGACAAGTTACTTTGAATGATGAGGAAGATAAGCTATCTTGGATGTTGGTTGTGTCAGGAATCTTCAATGTCAAATCCTTTTATTTTGCATTGCAGATTGTGGAGGACTATCCCAGAGTTAGAACATTCTTGTGGCTGGTTTTGAAAAAAATCATACTAACTAGGGATGTTCTCTTGCATGGTGGGGGGATGTGAAGAACAATGTTTATTTTATGGGAAAAAGAATCAATTAATCATCTTTTCTTCCAATGCCCCCTTGCTAGATATGTGTGGAATGTGGTGAGTTGCAGTGTGGGAATCCCATGTAACTTCTATGACATGGACACATGTTTTAATGATTGGCTTGGAGGGGTAGGTTTGGAGAAAAGGAAACTATTTTCTGTGGGGTAACTGATTTAGTTTGAAGTATCTGGAAAACCAGGAATTTGGCTTGCTTTCAACATGTTTAGCCATTTGATCCTAGTGTTGTTATTTTCAAAATGTCATATTGGATTAATGAGTGAAGCTCTTTGCAGGTGAGGGAGGACGCAAACCTGGGGCTACAATGGTCCACAAAACTGCTGGATCGAGTCACCAGTGAAATCTTCCAAGCACGAAGAGAATGTGCATCATGGGTTCCAAGACTGGAAAATGGTTGATCTGTTGTTACTCTGAGGCTTTGGAGTAGGGCGCGCTAGGGAGAGTTTGATCTAGTTTCAAAGGTTGTTTTGCTTGCCTATCCCTACATGTATCTCGGGGTGAGGGGATGTGGCGTGTTGGGGCTTTGTTGCTTCCCCAGTCTTATATTAAACTTTGGCGGTGTTTGCGTTTTGGATGTATGATACGACTGTTTGGTTCCATTCATGAAATCGGGGAAAAGACCCCTTTCAATCAAAAAAAGTAAAAGACATCATACTTTCCTAGGCTGTCTCCCTGTTCTGAGTGACCTGAGGAATTTCAAACATAAGAAACGGTCTGACCTAAAATGAATGACCACATTGAAAGCCTAAGAGTGTTTGGATAGTCCGGTCCAAACATATAGAAAAGGTTCAGCCGGTGGTGTTGGAGATGCCCTAATCGTGGATGTAGAACGATGCTGATGATTAGCAAACATGCTGGCTAAAACGTGTGGCACAAGCTTATGCTCTGCGTCTTGGGATAAATGTAGATAGATGGATAGAGACCCAACCTTGTAGGCATATCTATCCATCGATCTGATGGCAGCTGTCTGCTTCGGTCATATTGTGCTGACCTATAAAATCTCTGGTCATCTCCAGTCGTCCATGTCCAAAGCTGGTAGTGCACTCAACACGCCCTGTCCAGGATCCAACTGACCAGAAAAGGCAGAGACTTAATCCATTAGCATACTGTCAGTGTCTCTTGCTTCCACACTTGGGGTTGGCAGCTCGCGCTGATCCCACGCGTCACGCATCATTCAATAACCAATATATCTCAATAGTGCCTAACCAGTAACCACTGCTCTGAATCTCTGGAGAAGCACACATCGATAGCACAGGTTAACAGTGGCACCGGCGTTTGCTGTTTCTGGTACTTCAAATCAGTTCACGTTGGCGACATCAATTTATTCTCGCAGCACAACGACACCTCGATGGCCCGCGCCACAAGCAATTGTATAAGCACCCAGCGTCTGCATCAAGCCATGCACGCAATCATTTCAATAAGGCATAAGTATATTTTCCATCCCTTAATTTTTTCCAAAGTGTAAAAATGGCCGCTTCACTCCAAAACTAGCAAAACTCAGTCCCTCAACTTTTAAAACCGGATAAGTTTAGTCTCTCACGCGGTTTTCATCCGGTATGAATGCTACATCTATGAACAATAAATTCACAAAAATAGCCAAAAAAATCTGAAATTTTATGACATCGAAGATACTCAGGTGTGCAAGGTGCATGCAAATTTTCATCGTGCTTTGACGTTCGAGGAGCTCGCGGCAAAAGAAAAAACATACATACATCTGCTCTAGAATGAATTGTAAATTCAAAAAATAGCAAACAGAATAAATAAAATCTGAAATTTGTTGGAATCCAAGATGCTCGGGTGAGCAAGGTGTGTGCCAATGTTTGTGGTCAAATGATATGCGAGGAGCTCGTGGCAAAATAACCAAAATAGTGTATGTGTGTGTGCCGTTTGGGGTGGTATCCAAACACCATGAGCTCATCGACACACCCATACGGTTGAACAGACCCGGTGCAGCAATTTTCCGATGGCTGCACTCAAAAGCCATTAACACACACTCATACACACATTGTCACGATGACCACATACGAATCAACGATATAGCTCTGAAGATAACCTGTAAAAAGTTAGGAATGTATGATCTATTAAAAACGCACGCATTTCAACAATTCCAAATTGTCCAAAGAACGGCACAAACTCCCACATGAATTTGATCTTTCGGAGTATGATACATTGCCACCAAACCAGTTTCCTAGAAGATTCGGTACACTTGTCGGTGGTGGTAAATTGTATATGTAACATGAGTTGTGCGTCCCGTCAAATCAAAGGCAATGAACAGCATGACAAAAATAAATGATGAATCGTTTCCCCTCGATTCAGAAACATCAAGTTTTTCTAACACCCCTCAAAATAAAATGTGACAAGGACGTACAGTGGATAGGCACGGAGTGGGAGAACTTAGGGAGTTGTAGGCTAAAATATTGAAGTTGAAAATTAGGTGCTCCGCAACTCCTCTAATTCCACGGATCCGGTGGATATCCGAAGAGGGCCTTAATCTGCCATGTCGTGTCGTGCCGTGTGGCTCATGTGGAGCGAGGTTGTTCCTCGTACCGTCCTGAAAATCAAGTCTGTGGAGCGGGGATTTGTGCCGGGGTCGGGGCGTGACGGTGTCCGTGCGGTCCATCGAGTTACCGTGTCAGCGGTGGTAGGCTTGAGACGGCGTCTGTTGATCATATTCTTGGACGACGGCAGCGTCACCTTTCGTTTTTGGCGGGTCTACTGGGGAGGGGACATGGTGCCGTCCCCTCTCGGCTCACGTCTTCCTCTGCTGCGTGTGTAGTTAGTATCAACAGCTTCTCTTCTTTTTGTGGGGGATAAATCCAGCAGCCCAAAGAGTTCACAAATTGACGTCCGACCTGCCACAGCCAGAGCCAGAGCCATTGGGTTTTCTTCCATTAGCAGCTGCTTACGCCATCGCAATTCGCAAGGTTAAACGTCGCGTCCTTGGCACACTCAGCCTGATGGGATAGGCATATCTATCTATTGGCAGCTGCTGTCTGCTTCGCTCATGCTGTGTTGTGTACGTTGACCCAGGAATGTTTTTGGTCATCCATGCCCAGAATTGGCTGTGCCTTCATCACTCTCGCCGCGCTCCCTGATGTTCATGGACTACTACTAGACATTGGTCAGTTGCCTTCTCCAAGCTCCAACTGAACAGAAAAGGCAGAAACCCAGTTCATCACCATCATCGGTGTCTGTTGCTTCCACACTTGGATTGACAGTTTAGTTGGCACTGCTCTCCTCTCCTCCTACGCGCCACGCATCATTCCATAACCCAGAACGAGCTGAGCTCTCAACACTTCGTAACAAACCCACCTCGACTGCTACTTAATCTCCAAAGAAGCACGCATCGACAGATTCAGTTCAATTCAACAGATAACAAACGGTGTCGACAATTCAACAGAGGAATGGCAAACCCACCCCTGTATGTAGAACACAAGGGGCCGATCGGCACAATATAATGCCAACAGAATCTTCAGTTTCGCTTCGTGATCTCGGGTACAAATGCTGTAAACACATAGGCACCGGTGTCTGCATTTTCTGATACTACAGGTTCAGTTCAGTCTGGCGACATCAAAGCCAGTACATTTTATTGTGGAGCACGACGACGCCACGATGCCCCGCAGCACAACCGGGTTTGGAGGCAACAAAAAAGCGGCCGAACAAAAATTGCATGAGTTCAAGTGTGAACCGTTCGATATAGGCTGAGAAGGTCGCCGCCTAGCTCTCCTGCGCGAACTTGACACCCTTCTCGATGGAAGACAGCAGCTCGCCCTTGAGGCTCTCCAGCCCCTCCTTCTCCAAGGCCGACAGCTCGCCCAGCCCCATCACTTCCTCCACTCCGCTCTTCCCCAGCCTCACCTGTGCAATGCCAACAGAAAGTAGTGTTCAGCACACCAAGTCTCGATCTTCTCACGGAAATTAACAGGTTGTGGAATAGCATTCAGCACAGGCATGTTTTCCAGGCTTCAAAAATGGGCTTAGATGATGTGAAACAAAGCACAATCTGTGAATTGTGGTATGCCAGTTCGATTATTATAACAAATGGGACATGTCTGACCCTCTACGACAATGATAACTCCATAAACATAATAATCAACCAAAAAATTACGAATCAACGAGAGTGTCTTGCCAGGCCTGTGACAGGCCACACGATTTAACAGAAACCTACACTTTGGATACCTGCTTACAAAGTCAAAAACATAGCAACACCTTCTAGGAATAAGCATGCAAGCAAATTTCATGCAGGCAAATGATTGTGTACTATATAGAAACAACAAAAAACCTTTCTTTCTTTCTTTTTTACATGGGGGCAACAGGAAATCACCTTGGAGGCAAAGAATGGCAGCTCTGTTACGGTTGATTGGACAAAAGAGCACTCTACGATGTCAGGAACACCGTTGAGCCCCTTCAAGCATGCATCTCCAAAAACAGCACCAGCATATCTGGAAAAACAGAAGATAAAATATTGTCAGCGAAAACCAAACAATGAAGTCCAGTCTAAGATCAGCAATGTGATACTATAAAACAAGAGATTGCTACGGAATTCATCTACATAGATCAAAATGGCCATGTCTCATTTCAGATGGTAATTTCCAGCTAAAATGAGCAGAAGAGTACAATATGTTGGACATAACTGAATTAAGTATGCATTTCACGTGAAAGCAAAAGCAGAAGATTAATAGTGGGATCAAAAAACTATTTAGTAAAGAATAATCTCTACAATAGTACATAGGTCAGTAATCCAAAAAAAATCAGAAATCCAGGGTGCAACATAATTTACGCTACCAAATGTTTAAGTATCACACTGAAAAAAAACATTAAACTGAAGGCCCAAACAAAATGAACACGCAAGAAAAAGAAGGCCACTTATACAATGAATGAACATGTAACTACTGATAAACAGAATGGAAAACACATTCGCATATGTACATACTCCCTCCGTTCCTAAATATTTGTATTTTTAGAGATTTCAAATGGACTACCACATACGGATGTATATAGACATATTTTAGAGTGTAGATTCACTCATTTTGCTCCGTATGTAATCACTTGTTGAAATCTCTATAAAGACAAATATTTAGGAACGCAGGGAGTATTTGGCAGTAAAGCACAGCTATGAAGATACAATCAAATGGATACAAGAACTACAATACAGTAGTTAGTCAGTGCAAGTAGGTTATGCATACTGAAGTTGGTCATATGCTGATTGCAGAGTATAAACACTAATATGCTACTTTGATATTCTATAAAAACCATGGACACACAGGGATAATAGCATGTTATTTTCAAGAGCATAAAACTAGCAGAAAGAGGACATGCTCAGGAAAGTCTGTGCGTGTTCATAGACTTACGCCATCGACAATGTTGCTGAGCCCTTTCCAGCCTTCGCTTCAACAACTTCCGTCCCACCATCTTGTGTCCTCTTCGTGAGGGCGAGAAGGTCCTCATGGGACAATGCATTACTTGCAGGAGTAGCCTATATCAAATATAAAGAATTGAGTTGTTAACTTGAGGCGTTGGCGTTAAAACATATGGAAGATATAGCATAAAATTAAAACAGCATTAGTTGCATAGTGTTTCAGTGATTGACAGATGAAAGATAAGCATCACTAGAGAGGCATACTGTTGATTCTTATCCAAAACATAGATTTTATTAGCTAAAACGACTTGCCAACAGCATTCAGAATAATTTTATACAACTATGCTATGAAGTTTTGTTATCAGTATGTGCTTACAATTTTGCTAGATTTGCACATATTGAATGAAATAAAACAAAACAAGTTAAGCCACTAAGATGCCAGACCTGTGAGAACAGTGGCAGGATAGTGATTCCAGCATGGCCACCAACAACAGGAACATTCACCCCTGCAAAAGATCACAGCAACAACTCAGATTGAAATGACAGAGGCATAAAATCTAACAACATAATCTCAAATTTCCCTATAATTAAGTGAAAGGTCATCTTAATACCAGTAACTGGCACGTTTGCCTTTCCAGCATAGAATGTTTTAGCACGAACAACATCAAGAGTGGTCACACCAAACAGCTTCTTCTCATCATAGGTACCAGCCTTCTTGAACACCTCAGCTGCAATTGGGACAGTCGAGTTGACAGGGTTGCTGATCATATTGACGAGAGCCTGAACAAGCATAATTGACAATTCCACAATCAGATTTTTACATAAATAATGTATAATTTAAAATATTACTTCATAAACGACAGTTGACATCTTGACATACAGTAGCGCACACATGAGCATGCTTAAACTACACAATGATGTCATGCCAGGCCTCCGGAGCCAATGGCTGGATAGTGTTAGTGTTAGAGCAGCTTTCTTTGCTTCTTTTGCTTTTTTCGTTTATCTAATTTCAGTTAGCAGTTTTACGTCGAGTAGCATAGAGTTTGTTTGCATTGCAGTCGTGCAAGTTCTGCAGTTTCTTGGATTTCTTCTAATACAAAAAGACATGCATTTTGATGTGAATGCGCATTTGAGTGGGAAAATAGAACTACCCATGGATGCCACACCTTGGCCATCGCAGTAATGCAAAACAATGTCTGAATCAAATTTGCCTCCTAGCAAACAGCCTACAGCATTTGGGCAGCAAAGCTGATAGAGTTTTACTACCTACAACAATCATATGCAGCAATGTGATTGCACGGCCCCAGAACATAAATCGTAAAACAAGGCCTGAAGCAAGCATGCTGTCTACAAACAGCCTAAAACACTGAGGCAGAAAAGAAACACCTGACTTGGTAGTGGCAGTTGGGTTCATTCTGGGCAAACAGAGTGGCAGTCATCCTATGATGCAACTACGTGACTGCTCTCCCCCAGATCATCGCTGAATGCAAAGCATACAACCGACTGGCAGTGGCAATTATGCTTGGCAACAGCAATTCAATTCTTTGGAGCAAATCATTGTTTTAGGTGTTTTACTACCTACAACAAGCATATGCAACAATGTGACTGCGCTGCCCGAGAACAAAAATGAAGAGGGGCAAGCTCAAACTGTAAAGCAAGGCCTGAACCAAGTGTGCCCCCTATATAGAAGCAGCCTACGGATTCCGGGCAGGAAAGTACTAACGCCTGATTTTGCTGTGGCAGTTGGGTTCATTTTGGGCAGACAACTCTTGTAGACTACTAGTACAGAGCAATCCTATGCAACAATTTGACTGCTCTGTCCCTACGCCCCAGATCAGAAATGAACGCAAAACATACTACAACCGCCGGCAAGTAGAAGCAATTCCAGGCAGCAAAACGTATGGTTACCGCATTTAGCAACCAAATCAAACTATGTCGCCTCCACCGAACTGCAGATCTATCTACAGTGGTAGCAGAGTGAGTGGTGAGGGCTTACGTTGGGGCAGTGCCTGGCGATGGCGGTGCAGAGGCCCTTGACGATCCCGGCGTTGATCTTGAAGAGGTCGTCCCTGGTCATGCCGGGCTTGCGGGGCACCCCGGCGGGGATGATGACGAGGTCGGCGCCCTCCAGCGCCTCCCCGAGCTGGTCGTCCCCGACGAAGCCCTTCACCTGCAGCGCCACCATCAGACGGACCATTCACGCACAGATCTAGCGAAGGGAGGGAGGGAGAGGGAGTAGGGACGCACCAGGGCGCGGGTGTTGATGTGGGATACGTCGGCGGCGACGCCGGGCGTGGCGGCGATGTCGTAGAGGGAGAGGGAGGAGACGAGCGGGTTGAGCTTCATGAGCAGCGCCAGCGGCTGGCCGATGCCGCCCGCCGCGCCGAGGATGGCCACCTTGCGCTCGGGCGAGGCGGAGGCGGAGGAGTAGTCGCGGCGGCGGCGCAGGTGCTGCGACGCGGATCTCAGCAGCGACATCCTCATCTCGTCCTTCTCTAAGCTCGAACGAACGAACGAACGAACGAACGGACTGAGCTCTGGTGTGTGTCGCAGCAGCTGTAGTGCGGTCGATGGAGAAGGGGGGCGGCGGCTTTAAAGAGGGGAGGAGAAGGCCAGAAGGGGGTGGGTGGATGGGATCCAAAGTCCAAAGTGTTGACGCCTCCGCCGATGCGATGAGATGCTTTTGTTTCATTTCACCCGTTCCGTGTGGGTGTGTGTGGTGGTGGGTTTTGGTTGCTTTGCTTCACCAACGCTGGCCGAGGTACCACCTGCGCACCACATACGCTTGTTCACATACCCTAAAGATTGTGTCCACTCTCCGTGTGCTTCCAAGTAATCTCATCTTTGGCATTGTCTTCAAGGTGGAAATCGTGAAGTAGAGTCCAAGGAGCAATAAATTCAGCATCGTGGACCATCGAGAAGTTAATGTTGATCTTGGAAAGCCAAGCACCGTTCCTTAGAGTTTCTCACATTGTCTAATTCCTTCTTGTCGAGACTTCAAAGGTTGGAGGTGTGATATCCTCGGGCTTCCTTATTACTTGCACGCACCATTTGCCAATGGTGATAGTAGTAGAAGCATAGAATAGATCGAGGTCCATTTCATCACAAGGGTTGCCCCTTTCGACCCACGTCTTGGTTGGATCCTTCCACTCATATCAAGGCACCACAATCATAGAGCCCTAGCAAACTTCTCAAGACTGGGCACGCCGAGGCCGCCGAGTTCATGGGAGCGGGGCACGGTGTCCCAATTGACTTTGCATTTGGTGTCAATAGTCTTATCTTACACCGACCAAAGAAAAGCTCTCATTAGCTTATTGGCTTCTGTGAAGTGTGTTTCCGAGGTGATAACCGACTTGACAAGGGCGTTGCGACTAACGGAGCAAAATCCGGCAGATCTCGGGTAGGGGGTCCCGAGCTGGTGATCTTGGCACGATGGTAACAAGACAGAAAGGAGACACGGTATTTACCTAGGTTCGGGCCCTCTCAAAAGAGGTAAAACTCTACGCCTGCTTGTATTGTACTGATTGTGGATGGGGTACAAAGTATAGATTGATCTACTTCCAGATCGTATGTGTGAATGAATCTATAGAATATCTAGAATATGTTCTACCGACTAGCCTAGCCTCGGTTTATATAATGTACCAGAGGCCTAGGATTTAGAAAAGTCCTCATGTTACGTGCAAGCCTTGTGGAATCTTCCTTGTATATGTCATGGGCTGCCCGAAGAGGCCTAGTAATTAACCGCCAAGGGGGTCCTTGGCCCGACCAGGATGGTCGGGAGATGGTAAGGTAAGCACCCTCTAGTCCAGGATACCACCAGCGGCCAATGTTAGTAATATTTTTAATTCACAAGGGACAAGACTTAGTGCAATTTTGTCCTCGAGCTATTGGAAGTCCACCTTCTTGAGTTGCCAAACCAAAAGCGTAAGGCCCAAGTATGTTATCAGTAAGGAAGCACGAGTAGCCGACAAACTTTGGAGGTTTGGTTCAAGGTTTAAAATGACCACATTCGATTGGGACCATGGGTCTCTTGTGGAAGTTGGTGGATAGATATCACACTCGATCGGGGCCCTGAACATCCCGCATCATCTACATGAAGAGAGGTTCTAACCATGGTGCCCCGACCATGATCTTGTGGAGAAGACCATGCCTTGTTGCCAAGTCAAGCACGTGCTGGAGGGGAATGATTGCGATGATGAAAAGGAGTGCGGGGGTCACCTTGTCGAAACCCGCGACCATGCTAGATTGGAGGTCCGATCACCCCGTTTAAAAGCATCCTCAAGGAGGATGTGCAAATTAGGGCGGTGATCCAATCCCTAAACTTGCTTGGGAACCCTTTTTTGGACTAGGGCAGTGATGTACTCCTACTTCATGTAGTCAAAGGCCTTGCGAATATTAAGCAAGCTTGAAGATAAGAGTGAAGGTCGTCCAGTGTGCAACGGGCGGACAAGATTCCTCACGTACATTAAATTCTTATGAATACCCTTCTCTTGATAAACACACTTCAGGCATTAGAAACAAGAGAGTTCATGTGCATACTAAGCCGGATGGCTAGTATCTTAGCAATGATTTTTGCAAGGGCATAAATGAGGCTAATAGGCACATAGTCGATGATCTCTTCCACACCCTCTTTCTAGGGTAAAAGCACAATGTTTACAGAGTTTAACCATTGGAGATTTGCACCATGGAGGTTACCAAAATTATGGTTGGCTCTCATGAACAATGTCCCAAACACTTCCAAAAAAATGCCCGATGAACCCATCCACCGCGGGTGCCTTGTCATTTGGCATTTGGTTGATGGCCTCTCACACCTCCTCCTTGGTGAAAGGGGCCTCAAGGTCATGCAAGTCCCGTGTGTCAAGGTTGAGCTCCTCCCTGTTGAAATCTTTTGGTCTAGAGCCCTCTTTTCCCATGGCATCGGAGAAGTATCTTCTTGTTCATGCTCGATGACCCAATCAAGATTGTGCTTACCCTATGGATGTGATTTTTATTCTTGTCCTCGCGTTGATCCGGTTGTAGAACTTGGTGTAAGCATCACCCTCTTTTAAGTTGGTCATTCTTGTGTGTTGCTTCTTGTTCTCTCAAGCACCACCATGCTAATTACACATCTCTTAGCTTTGCACTAGTGTCATGCTTGTCGACGGAACGTGCTTCAATTGGGCTGCATAGAGGTGTATCTTCGCTTACCCTCTATTCCACTCGAAGAGGTTGTCTTAACTCTGTAGGGCTATGTGATGGGAATGCTCATTCCGGCCAAGATGCACAATTTCATTGAATCCTAGAATATGGGAACTCCCTCTGTTTTGCTTGGAGGTGTCCTTGGCCCCTAGCATCAGTATAAGCAAAAGAGGGCAACGGCCGGATAGCAAGACGAGTGGGTGAAGGTTGAAGCACATGGGTGTTGAATTGGCTGCATGAAGCAAAATTTTAGATGTCAGCCGTAAGAGCAACTCAAGCTTCAGCAGAACTACTAGCCAAATGGCAGGGGCCTTGGTAAGGTACTTCCTTCTTTTGGGCTTCAATTTACCCAGTCAATAAATTGAATTGTCTTAATGATTTAAATATTAACAAGTTCAACATCATCGGAAATGCTGATTAGACCGAGCTCTTCAACAGAGGGCTGTGCTACCGCAAATTGTGTTTATCTGAGATAAACAAAATCACCAGCTCTAAAAAAAAAGTGTAGCGAGTGCCTACCTGGCCATTGACATAGTCCGGCAGCGAACCTATAATAACAAAACCAAGCGCATAGCAAGCACACAGATGCTCAAGATAAATATATGATCCACACATTGAGCCAACAGGCATAATAATACTGATGAACCATCAAGGTGGCGAACAACAAATCCATGGCAAGCAACATGATGTAGATCAATGTCACACAAACAGTTTGCAGCCCACCAGACAAGGCAAGGCAGACAGGAAAAACATCCGGCTTGACTACTCCATATCAAGCCTTCAACCTAAAACCGACTCGCATAGTCTCTGGCTCTCAAAGTATTGATTGATAAGACAGACTCATGATCCTCTCTCTACTCGATCAGATCGTCATCGTCATCAGGCAGTGGCTGTGCCGCTGCAGCCGCAAGCTCAGCCTCGTGCCTACAGAAGTCGCAAAAAAGCAAATGAGCAATCCACTACTTCATTCATTTGAACATACAAACTGAACATGAACAATCCCAGTGAACAAGTCACTTACTGTTGCTGCATGGCCAAGTCGAAGGTCACTTCCGGAGGCTTAAGGGCCACTGCTTCGACGAAGTGGATGTTGGGATCACTGACATCAGCAAAAAAGCCTTAGTACAAGAACAATGATGCAATATTACAGGCAAAGGAAAGCAATGGGGATGAAAGAAAATTACCCAGCCAGCTTCCTAGCAAGGTAAAGGAAGGGCTTCTCAAAGTTGTAGTTGCTCTTGGCAGAGATTTCATAGTACTGGAGGTTCTTCTTCCTGTGGAATGTCACCTGCTTGGCCTTAACCTGCCTGTTCTTCACATCAACCTTGTTGCCACACAGCACAATGGGGATGTTCTCACAAACCCTGCAACAGGTTAATATACAGACATCAGAACTCTAATGATAGCACAATATCACATTCGGTGAAGTAGAGATGATTGCTTCAGAAGCAAACCTGCACAAGTCCCTGTGCCACGTAGGAACATTCTTGTAGGTCAGCCTTGAAGTGACATCAAACATGATAATCGCACACTGACCATGGATACTGCACAAATAATTAAGAAAGAAATATCAGTCAAACAAATAGAAACAATAAGGTAAGCATTATACTGATAAATCGAAGGAAATAAATACACCCTAACAAATACATCTACTATTTAGACAGCTACACAACAGTCATGTGCAGAAAAAAATAGCTAAAATCCACCACAAAACACTTACTAGTATCCATCCCTAAGGCCACCAAACTTCTCTTGCCCAGCAGTGTCCCAGCAGTAGAAACGGATCTTTCCACAGTTAGTGGTGAAATCCAACGGGTGAACTTCAACACCAATGGTGGCTGCAAAAGGGAAAAAATGATGAATTTCTTAGACATGATGCATGCCAAGCGGCATAGGTGCAGAAGAGAATACACATACGTTCGTATTTCTTCTCAAACTCTCCAGTGAGATGCCTCTTCACAAATGTGGTTTTGCCTGCAAACAGATAACAGCATCAGAACCTCTGCTGTCAATGGTTGGAGAAGGATAACCAGGCAAAGCAGGATGCTAATGAAGAAAGGGCTGAGCAGTAAAAAAAAATACTGACAATTGCAATTGAGCAATGCTATGGTAGGTTCATGTTTTGATTAGCATACATGATGCATGAGATACCAATCTAGCAGATGGCACTAAAGTGATTCAGAACTGAGACAAAACTATCTAGATATCAAGGGAATTTTCATTTGTAAGCACAACTATTACTTCAAATTAGGTCTTCCATTGCACCTAATCACAATTCTAATAGGCAGACCTTTTACACTGGTGCATGAAAAATGGAACATTTCATAAACAGTAATGTTACTCCATCTTTGCCTTTCAGTAATGTCCGATCTAATAATAATTCAAAGAACACACACTCCCCTGTTCAAATAATCCTTTTAATACATAGAATCTGCTGGTAATTTTTCACTCTATATTCAGTTGCTATAAACTATTGGAGCAACTGCGTATAAGAAGAGGTTCAATCTGACAGACATAGTCTATTGGTAAAATATATGATGCAAAAGCATCGAGACCTCCATGATCTAAATCCCTTTCGCAATTACTAACTCTGTTTTCCCTGCTTTCCAAAACGGAAAGCATCGAAAACTGATTCCCTACGGCAGGACCAACCACGAAACCCTTTCGTGGCACGGATTAGGGTCGCCCCCGCAATCCCCAACACCTAATAGGGCGTCAGATTCCATCCGGAGGCCAGGCAAACTGGTAACTGAGCCAGATCTCGCCGCAACGACGGCAACAAGCAGGCGCATCGGACAGATCACGGCCTAATCTACCACAACCACAACGAACGAGAGTAAGGGGAGAAGGAGGCTCACCAGTCCCGCCATCGCCGACGATGACGAGCTTGAAGCTGGGGTAATCGACGGTGTTCTGGTTCGGCAGCGCCTGCGACAAAGCCAAATCGAAACAGATCAGGCCCGGATCCAACGCCAGACGCAGCGGAATCAATCGGAAACCGTGAGCGCCGGACTCACCATGGTGGACGCGGGCGGCGACGGCGGCGGTGGGGGAGGGAGGCAGCAAAACCCTAGGTGGAGGAGGAGTATTTCGAATCGGAGTTGGGGGAGGCGGAGGATGGGGGGTTTTATATAGGGTTTTTTTGGGGGGGAATGGAATTTTATTTTTTGTGTGCGGGGCGCGTGTGGGGGGTTTGGTTAGCTTTGGATGGACGCAGGAATGGTGGCCGCAGGATCGGCGGTGGGCGGCGGATCGCAGCGGGGGCGGGGGGCGATTAGCTTTCGTCCCACGCGAGGTTCCCGGCCGTCCGATCCGGGTGCTGCCGTTGGGTCGGGGAGCGGGGCGGCGCGTCCTGGGCTGCCTTCTTTTCTGTGCTCCACAATTCCAGAAAGAACGGTCGGTCCACGTATCGTGAACCGGGCGGCTGAATTCGTCCCCCCACTTTCACACCCACTTGGGCCTGAGGGAGTGGTACTGGTGAGGTTTTCTTTTCTTTTCAATACTGATGGGCGTCGACCCGTTGGTTGGGCAGTTGAGATTGCTATCAGCCCATTCAAGTTCGAGTCTCGACTCGAACACGTGGTGTTTGTGAAGTTTCTTCTATATAAAAAAATGCCAACGAGAATTACCCCTTGAGTTGGTCTCATTTTTTTTAAGTTTGTGTCTCAACTTAACAACCAACTAATTCTAAAAAAAATACTCAACAACCAATCGTTTTTGCAACGATGCCTAACAAATGTCTGCACGTACCCGGCGTAGTAGGTGTTTCATAGGCGACTAGGGTTTCTTTTAACACAATACAGACGCAAACGCTCGTACTTCGCACATACACTCACCCATATGAATGTACACACGCACGTCCTACCCCTATGACCACCTTTGAAAGACTAAGCTGGCATATCATCTTAAGATTTAAGAAGTTATCGTAAGCGCCTCGTCGTCAACGAGGATGTCTCCTCCTACTGAAAGCGCATCGGCAAAATTAAATTCAGGAACCCCCAAAAGTTAACCTAGATGAGTTTTATGTGTGTTCCAGAAAGAACGGTCGGTCCACGTACCATGAAAGGGGACGCCGGTTTCAGTCGCCCGTTCACACTTGCGTTTGAGGGTACTACTACTTGGGCCATTTCCAGGGGAACACTGAAGAGCTATTTCGATCCGGACGTGCAAAGCCCTACTACCTATAGCCCGTTTAAATGTCTTTTTCATGTTCGTCCGGACGTGGACCACGGACATGATGCAGGAGGGAGTCATCCGGTCTATAACCACAATTACTCAAAGAAAAAAATCTTTAATCAAAAAACATCCTTATTCGTCCGGTTGAGATGTGAGAGAGGAGAGGCCAGAGGAGGGGAGGCATGCATGTGGTTGGTATGTGTGTGTGGTGCGCGATTGGGGGAAGAGAGAGAGAGAGAGAGAGAGAAGAGAGGAGGATCATGTGATTACTTTTTGATGGTCAAGTGGATGTCCGAACTCCCGCATTGCTCCCCACGAGTTGCTTCGATTTGTGGGAAAAACAGACTGCGGACTGCTCCACGGATCGATAAGGGTCCTGATACGTCTCCAATGTATCTAAATTTTTTGATTGTTTCATGCTATTATATTATCAATCTTGAATGCTTTATATGCATTTTTATGCTATTCTATATCAATTGGGACTAGCCTATTAACCCAGTGCCCAGTGCCATTTTTTGTTTTTTTGCATGTTTTTGGTTTTTCAGAAATTCAATATCAAACTAAGTCCAAACACGATGAAACTTTACTGTGATCTTTTCTGGACCCGAAGGGGCCCTAGAAGCTTCGAAAGGAGGCCAGAGGAGGGGGGCATGCATGTGGTTGGTATGTGTGTGTGTGTGTGTGTGGTGCGCGATTGGGAGAAGAGAGAGGGAGGGAGAAAAGAGAGGAGGATCATGTGATTGCTTTTTGATGGTCAAGTGGATGTCCGAACTCCCGCATTGCTCCCCACAAGTTGCTTCGATTTGCGGGAAAAACAGACTCCGGACTGCTCCGCGGACCGACAGGGGTCCTGATATGTCTCCAACATATCTATTTTTTATTGTTTCATGTTATTATATTATCAATCTTGAATGCTTTACATGCATTTTTATGCTATTCTATATCAATTTTTGGGACTAGCCTATTAACCAAGTGCCTAGTGCCAGTTCCTGTTTTTTTGCATGTTTTTGGTTTTCCAGAAAATCAATATCAAACTAAGTCCAAACACGATAAAACTTTATTGTGCTTTTTTCTGGACCAGAAGGAACCCTAGAAGCTTCGGGAGGAGGCCAGAAGAGCCATGAGAGAGCCACAAGCTCACCAGGCGCGCCCCTAAGCTCGTGGGCCCCATGCAACTTCGTTTGACCTAATTCAACTTCTATAAATTCACAAATATTTCCAAACCAACAGAGAACCACCCAAAACACTTTTTTTGTAGTAGCAAGTCTTCGTTCTTCTGTGATCTCATCTGGAGGCCTTTCCAGTACTCTGTCAAAGGGGGGGATCAATCACGGAGGGCTTCTACATCAACGTTACTGCCTTCCGATGATGTGTGAGTAGCTAGTAGCTAGATGGCTTCTTCTCTCTCTTTGATCTTCAATACAATGTTCTCACCGATCTTCTTGGAGTTCTATCCAATGTAATCTTCTTTTGCGGTGTGTTTGTTGGGATCCAATGATTTGTGAGTTTATGATTTCGCTGAAAGTAATTGAGTCTTTTCTGAACTTTATTATGCATGATTGTTATAGCTTTCGATATATCCGTTTGGTTTGGCCAACTAGATTGATTTATCTTCAGTGGGAGAGGCACTTTGTAATGGGTTCAATATTGTGATGCTCTACATCCAGTGACAGAAGGGGACAAGACACGTATTAGTGTTGTTCCCGTTAAGGGTAAAATGATGTGGTTTATTCATATTCATTGGGTTTACTTTGTCTACATCATGTCATCTTGCTTAAGTCGTTACTCTGTTTGTCATGGACTTAGTACCATAGATGCATGCTGGATAGCGGTTGATTGGTGGAGTAATAGTAGTAGATGTAGACAGGAGTAGGTCACGGACGTGATGCCTATATACATGATCATTGCCATGAATAACATCATAACTATACATTTTTCTATCATTGCCCAACAATACGTAATTTATTTACCCACCGTATGCTATGTGTTCGAGAGAGAGAAACCTCTCGTGAGAACTATGGCCCCTGGGTCTACATCATTTCATCTTGCTTAAGACATTACTCTGTTTTTCATGAACTTAATACCATAGATGCATGCTGGATAGCGGTCGATTGGTGGAGTAATAGTAGTAGACAGGAGTCGGTCTACTTGTCACGGACGTGATGCCTATATACATGATCATTGCCATGAATAACATCATAATTATGCGTTTTTATATCAATTGCCCAACAGTAATTTATTCACCCACTGCATTTTATTTCCTTTTATTTATTTTGAAATTTATTTATATTCCTATACAAGATTTAATCCTTGCAAATAACGAGGTCAAGGGGATTGACAATCATCTTGCTCGCGTTGGGTGCAAGTATTTTCTTTTGTGTATGTAGGTGTTGTTCACGAGGCTTGGCGTGATTCTCCTATTGGTTCTCACCGAGGGAAATACTTATCTCTACTGTAGTGCTCCGCCCTTCCTCTCCGGGAAAAATCCCAACGCAGCTCACAAGTAGCAGAAAGAATTTCTAGTGATGTTGTCGGGGAGACATCATCCAAACCTATCAAGTACCTTCACTCAAATTATCATCCACTTGCTCCACTTTTTATTTGCCTTTTTATTTACCTCATGTCGGTGTCAAAATCGGGAGACCTTGGGTAGGGGGGCTTGAGTTGTGAGATCAGATCGATGGGTAACAGGAGATAGAGGACATGGTGTTTACCCAGGTCAGGGCCCTCTTGAGGAGGTAAAACCCTACGTCATGCTCTTGCTTATATTGTGGATGTATCAAAGTACAAAGTTGATCTACCTCGAGATCGTACATTGTGGAATAAACCCTAAGGCTAATGGAGATGATAATCGATGTCCCTTTACGGGCTCAACCCTTTGGTTTAAATAGGCACCAGAGGGTATCTAGGGTTACACATGGTCGGTTGCCATCCAGTGATTACATGTCAAACTAGTAGATATCCTTGGAGTACACGAAAAGTACTTGGTGAAGCCCAATATGCTTATGCCATAGGTTAGAGGCCTCCGAAGTCCATCATTAGCGGGCTATCAGTCCAGCATAGGGACTAGACCGGCTATGCAGGGACCCCCTTGTCCAGGACACCATCAGTAGCCCCAAACTTGTCTTCAAAGTCGAGGGTGGCAACCTTCTTCGGATAAACGTCTCCGGCTTGAGAATCTTCAGCTTAGCAGGTGATGACCCACAAGTATAGAGGATCAATTGTAGCTCTTTTAGATAAGTAAGAGTGTCGAACCCAACGAGGAGCAGAAGGAAATGACAAGTGGTTTTCAGCAAGGTAATGTCTGCAAGTGCTGAAATTGTAAGTAGCAGAGTAGTTTGATAGCAAGATAATTTGTAACGAGCAAGTAACGATAATAGTAGCAAAAGTGCAGCAAGGTATCCCAATCCTTTTGAGGCAAAGGACAGGCCAAAACGGTCTCTTATAATAAGCAAAGCGTTCTTGAGGGTACACGGGAATTTCATCTAGTCACTTTCATCATGTTGGTTCGATTTGTGTTCACTACTTTGATAATTTGATATGTGGGTGGACCATTTTTTAGGTGTTGTTATTACTTGAACAAACCTCCTACTTATGATTAACCCTCCCGCAAGCATCCGCAACTACGAGAAAAGTATTAAGAATAAATTCTAACCATAGCATTAAACTTTTGGATCCAATCGGTCCCTTACGGAATAGCACATATACTGGGGTTTAAGCTTCTGTCACTCTCGCAACCCATCATCTAATTGCTACTCCACAATGCATTCCCTTAGGCCCAAATTTGGTGAAGCACTACCGCAGGATGCTGCTAACGTGACACTACGATCAGAGACTGATACGACTCCAACGTATCTATAATTTTTGATTGTTCCATGCTGTTATATTATCAATCTTGGATGTTTTATAATCATTTTATAGTTATTTTATATCATTTTTTGGTACTAACCTATTGACATAGTGCCAAGTGCTGGTTGCTGTTTTCTGCATGTTTTTACATCGCAGGAAATCAATACCAAACGGAGTCCAAATGCCATGAAACTTCACAGAGATTTCTTGGGACCAAAAGACACCTAATGGGCCAAGGCTGCGCCTGGAGGGTGCTCCGAGGAGAGCACAACCCACCAGGGCGCGCTAGGAGGCCCAGGCGCGCCCTGGTGGGTTGTACCCACCTCAGGTGCCCCTCGGACTACCTCTTTGCTCCATAAATACCCCAATATTCCAGAAACCCTAGGGTAGTCGACAAAAATCAATTCCAGCCGCCGCAGAGTCCAGAACCACCAGATCCAATCTAGACACCATCACAGAGGGGTTCACCACTTCCATTGGTGCCTCTTCGATGATGCGTAAGTAGTTCTTTGTAGACCTTTGGGTCCGTAGTTGGTAGCTAGATGGCTTCCTCTCTCTCGTTTGATTCTCAAGACAATGGTCTCTTGGAGATCCATATGATGTAACTCTTTTTGCGGTGTGTTTGTTGGGATCGGATGAACTTTGAGTTTATGATCAGATCTATCTTTTTATACCCATGAAAGGTATTTGAGTTTCTTTGACCTCATATATGCATGATTGCTTATAGCCTCGTATTTCCTCTTCGATAATCGGGTTTTGTTTGGCCAACTTGATCTATTTATCTTGCAATGGGAAAAGGTGCTTTGTAGTGGGTTTGATCTTACGGTGCTTGATCCCAGTGACAGAAGGGGAACCGACACGTATGTATCGTTGCTACTAAGGATAAAACAATGGGGTCTATCTCCACATAGATAGATCTTGTCTACATCATGTCATCGTTCTTATTGCATTACTCCGTGTCTCCATAAACTTAATACACTAGATGCATGTTGGATAGCGGTCGATGTGTGGAGTAATAGTAGTAGATGCAGGCAGGAGTCGGTCTACTAATCTTGGACGTGATGCCTATATAATGATCATTGCCCGGATATCGTCATGAGTATTTGAAGTTCTATCAATTGCTCAACAGTAATTTATTTACCCATTGTTTGCTATTTTTCTCGAGAGAAACCACTAGTGAAACCTACAGGCCCCAGGTCTCTTTCTCATATTATTTGCCTTCGCGATCTACTTTTATTTGTCTTTTATTTTCAGATCTACTAAACCAAAAATACGAAAATACCTTGCTGCAATTTATTCTTATTTACTTTATTTGGCGTTCGATCTATCAATATTTACAACTCTCTCACGTCAGTTTGCCAATCCCTGGCACCGTTACCCGAAAGGGATTGACAACCCCTTTAACATGTCGGGTTGCGAGTATTTGTTATTTGTGTGCAGGGGCTGTTTAAGTTGTGTTGCTTGCTTCTCTTACTAGTTCAATAACCTTGGTTTCGTATCTGAGGGAAATACCTACCGCCGATGTGTTGCATCATCCCTTCCTCTTTGGGGAAATACTGACGTAGCTTCAAGCGGTATCAGAAGGAATTTCTGGCGCCGTTGCCAGGGAGTATCTTCAATATATACCAGGTTCCTAATCACAAATATCATCTCCTCTCTATTTACATTATTTGCCATTTGCCTCTCGTTTTCCTCTCCCCCACTTCACAAATATTTGCGTTTTTATTCGCCCTCTTTTTCTTTCGACGTTTTCTCATCATATCTCATGTTTGCTTGTGTTGCCATGTGTCTTCTATTTGCTTGCATCTTTGCTTGCTAAAAATCAATTGATATGGATCCTCATCCACTTGTTAATCTTTTTAAGAGATCCAATTATCATGAACCAATTGCTAGTGAGTTGAGTGCACTAGATTATCTTTATGAAGTTTTGCTTGAGATTCGTGAATCTGAAAATTGTGATGAAGAAATTTATGAAGTGATTCATGATAGCTCCTTGAATGAAAAGCATGATTGCAATGATTTTACTATAAATTCTATTAATGTCAATTGTGCTAATAATATGCAAAACCCCAAGCTTGGGGATGCTAATTTTGCTATGTCCATTACTTATTGCAATGATCATGATTGGGGTGATTTTTCTTATGATTCTGAAAATTTATTTAAGCCTCATGATGAATATGATATTGATAATAATGTTTGCAATAATATTGAAAGTGGGTTTGGAAGAGCGTCAACTTTAGGTAAAAGTAATCCCACATATTTGGAGAGTGTTCAATCTTATGAAATTTTTGACATAAGTGGGTTTGGAGAGGTCTTGACTTTAATTGATGTTAATCCCACTATCTTGGAAGATCATAAAACTTTTATGCATGTGGATCATGAAGAGAAAATTTTATATGATAGCTATATTATTGAATTTGATTACGATCCTACACACAATTATTATGAGAGAGGGAAACATGGTTTTAGAAATTTTTATGTTACTAAATTACCTCTCGTTATGTTGAGATCGTCAATGTTTTATTCTTCCACCTTGCATATGCTAGAATTTTCTTGTCTTGATAATTTGTTTGCTTATAAAATTCTTATGCATAGGAAGTATGTTAGACTTAAATGTGTTTTTCACATGTTACATGATGCTCTCTTCGTGTTTCAATTACTATCTTTCATGTGAGCATCATTGAAATCTTATGCCTAGCTAGGGGCGTGAAACAATAGCACTTGTTGGGAGGCAACCCAATGAATAAAATTTATTTTTGCTTTTTGCTTCCTTTTTTTGAGTGTTAGCACAATTATGCTACTGTTATGATTGTGTTTTTTTATGTTTTAATTAGTGTTTGTGCCAAGTAAAGCCTATAGGATCTTCTTGGGTCATAGTTGTTTGATCTTGCTGAAAAAATAGAAACTTTTGCGCTAGCAAAAATAATTTTCATTTCAACCAAAGAGTGATAAAATACCCATTCCTTTTGCAGTAGATCAATATAAAAATTTCTCAGGCCGTCCTAATTGCTCAGAATTTTTGGAGTTACAAAAGTATACGAAATAGTCTGATTGCTACAAACCATTCTATTTTTGATAGATTCTGTTTTCTTTGCATTGTGTGCTTGTTTTGATGTCTCTATGGTTTTATTTGATGAGTTTTTGCCATAGAAAAGTTGGAATACAGTAGATATAATGAATAAACAAAATATGAATTGGTTTACAACACTTATAGTAGTGATTTGTTTTCTTATACTAACGGATCTCACGAAAGTTTTGTTGAGTTTTGTGTCATTGAAGTTTTCAAGTTTTGGGTTATCTCACGATGGATGAAGGAATAAGGAGTAAGAAGAGCCTAAGCTTGGGGATGCCTCGGCATCCCAAGCTATTATCCAAAAGGGAGCAAGCAACTAATCTTGGGGATGCGGGGCATCCCCTCTTTCTTCTAACGACATCGGTATTTTACTCAAAGCTATATTTTTATTCGTCACATACTATGTGTTTTGCTTGGAGCGTCTTGTATGATATGAGTCTTTGCTTGTTTTATTTTGTGTTTTAAGTCTTGATTCCTTGCTGGACAAACCTAGTTGAGAGAGCCAAAATTATGTCATGACTTGTTAGAATTGCTCTCTATGCTTCACTTAAATTTTTATGAGATATGGACTTGCTCTAGTGCGTCACTTATATGTTTTTGAGCATGGTGTGCTTTAGTATTTTTGAAGAAATGCTCTCTGGCTTCACTTAGATTTATTTGAGAGTTAGTAAAATTTTCAAGAAATTCTTTCTTGCTTCACTTAAATTAATTTGAGAGAAAGAAAAATTATGCTCATGATCTTTACTTATATTTGTTCGAGCTTATCAAAATCAACACATAAAAATTAGTCCCTAAGTGATAGATATCCAAGAAGGATATAATAAAAACTTTCATGAAGATCATTGGACAAAATAAACTTGATTCTTAATATTAGTTTTGAGATATGATGATGTGATATGTGAGTCATCTTGATGAGTAATTATGCTTTAGTAAGAATATTGGTGTTAAGGTCTGTGATTCCCTTTGCAAGCACGAAAATCAATAATTATGCAATGAAATTATATCCTACTTGTGGTGCATTATTCGGTGTTAATTATGCTTAATGCTCGCTTACGAGATTATTCGTTTCTTGGTTGGTCACTTCTCAATCTTTTGCTAGCCTTCATTTTGCACTAAGTATGATCACTACTTGTGCATCCAAAAACCTTTAAACCAGTTTTGCCACATGAGTCCACTATATCTACCTATATGCGGTATTGTTTTGCCGTTCTAAGCAATTTTGTATGTTCCATCTCTAATTTTCAAAATAAACTTCTCTTTTGTGTGTTCGTTTCACTCGCGGAGCGGTGAGGGGTGGCTAATATTTTCCATGCTAGATGTGTTATTCTCATGATGAGTGTTTATTCACTTGTCATTGCATGAAAAATGAATTTACTTTATGTTGTCAAATAATAAATTCCTTGGAAAGTGTTGGTATGGAGGTAACCACGGATACGGCTAGCCATGGAAAGTGAAAGTATGGTGGAAAAAGGAAAACTTTATTTTCTGTTTGGGAACCGCCTATGATATATCTAGCATGGAAAGTGTTTGGAACTCTAAGTCATTTTCGTTGGTGGGAAGGATACACCTCCCAAAATGTTTTTACCTCTAAGTTTTTTGCTTTGAGCTCGGCACCTCTATAAATCCCTACTTTCCTCTGCGAAGGGCCTTTCTTTTACTTTATGCAATTTTTATTTTGAATTTGAGTCTCCATCTTCTCTTATAAAAGCACAACTAGGAGGCACTATGGTTTAACTAATGTTTTGGCACATTAGACTAACCTAAGACAACTCCTGGCTACATTCAGTCCTATTGAGATACAAGCTCTTACCAACCTGATACAACGCAAGTCACAAGCTTGACACAGCGAGAATGGCTGGTACTTGAGCATTGGGTGTAGTTAACATGCGAGTGTGTTTCATGAATGGATCAATGATTGAGCATGATGGGCTAGGGATAGCTTATTTTAGCGTTGATATTTTGAAAGACATGGCTGCTTGTTGGTATGCTTGAGTATTTAAGTTATCATGTCAAAAGTAGACTATTGCTTTGAACAATATAAAAGTCCAAATGTCCATGCTATAAAGAAAAGAAATATGATATGACATGTTAGGCAGCATTCCACGTCAATTTTTTTGTTTTTATCACTTCCCTACTCGAGGATGAGTAGGAGTTAAGCTTGGGGATGCTGATACGTCTCCAACGTATCTATAATTTTTGATTGTTCCATGCTGTTATATTATCAATCTTGGATGTTATATAATCATTTCATATCATTTTTGGTACTAACCTATTGACATAGTGCCAAGTGCCAGTTACCGTTTTCCGCATGTTTTTCACATTGCAGCAAATCAATACCAAACGGAGTCCAAATGCCACGAAACTTTACGGAGATTTTTTGGGACCAGAAGACACCTAATGGGCCAAGGCTGCGCTTGGGGGTGCTCCGAGGAGAGCACAACCCACCAGGGCGCGCCAGGAGGCCCAAACGCGCCCTGGTGGGTTGTGCCCACCTCGGGGGCCCCCGGACTGCCTATTTGCTCTATAAATACCCCAGTATTATAGAAACCCTAGGGGAGTCGACAAAAATCAATTCCAGCCGCCACAGAGTCCAGAACCACCGGATCCAATCTAAACACCATCACGGAGGGGTTCACCACTTCCATTGGTGCCTCTTAGATGATGCATGAGTAGTTCTTTCTAGACCTTCGGGTCCGTAGTTAGTAGCTAGATGGCTTCCTCTCTCTCGTTTGATTCTCAATACAATGGTCTCTTGGAGATCCATATGATGTAACTCTTTTTGCGGTGTGTTTGTTGGTATCGGATGAACTTTGAGTTTATGATCAGATCTATCTTTTTATATCCATGAAAGTTATTTGAGTTTATTTGATCTCTTATATGCATGATTGATTATAGCCTCGTATTTCTTCTCTGATGTTTGGGTTTTGTTTCGCCAACATGTGATAGAAGGGGAACCGACACGTATGTATCGTTGCTACTAAGGATAAAACGATGGGGTCTATCTCTACATAGATAGATCTTGTCTACATCATGTCATCATTCTTATTGCATTACTCCTTTCGTCCATGAACTTAATACACTAGATGCATGCTGGATAACGGTCGATGTGTGGAGTAATAGTAGTAGATGCAGGCAGGAGTCGGTCTACTAATCTTGGACGTGATGCCTATATAATGATCATTGCCTTGATATTGTCATGAGTATTTGAAGTTCTATCAATTGCCCAACACTAATTTGTTTACCCACCATTTGCTATTTTTCTCAAGAGAAGCCACTAGTGAAACCTACGGCCCCCGGGTCTCTTTCTCATATTATTTGCCATCGCGGTCTACTTTTATTTGCCTTTGATTTTCAGATCTACTAAACCAAAAATAGAAAAATACCTTGCTGCAATTTATTCTGATTTATTTTATTTGGCATTCGATCTATCAATATTTACAACTCTTTCACGTCCGTTTACCAATTTCTGGCACCGTTACCCGAAAGGGATTGACACCCCTTTAACAAGCCGGATTGCGAGTATTTGTAATTTGTGTGCTGGGGCTGTTTACGTTGTATTGCTTGGTTCTCCTACTGGTTCGATAACCTTGGTTTCACATCTGAGGGAAATACCTACCGCCGTTGTGCTGCATCATCCCTTCCTCTTTGGGGAAATACTGACGTAGCTTCAAGCGACATCAGAGACCCTTCGACGAAACTGTGTGCGATGCAATAATCGCAAATGGTGGTATAAAAAACCTATCAAAAAAGGTGCAAAACGTTTGCAATCACGGATGCACCAAACATGGTTCATATTTGAGTTACGTGTGCGATGCAGGGCATACGGTCCAGTTCAATGAATTGTTTGCGATGAGGAGGAACAAAAGAAACGGGCAGCCAGATGAAGGTGTGTGCGATATGCAGCATATAGTTTACTCGTATGAACTATTTGTGATTAGGCAACACAAAAGAAACGGTCATCCAGATCAAGGTGTGTGCGATATACGGCATACAGTTCACTCGGATGAACTGTTTTCGATTAGGCAACGCAACAGAAACTGTTCAACCAGATCAAGGTGTGTGCATTGGAGGGCAAACAATTCATTCCAATAAACTGTTTGTGTTGAGCCAAGAGAACAGAAACATTTCACATAAACAAGATGTGTGTAATACGCGGCAAACATCCAATTACATAGGTGGCTAATACACACATGACATTTCCACACACCAAAGTAAACTATTACATGCATAATTAACTAGGATAAACGATCATATGATTATCATCTACTTCTTGTGCTAGCTCAATGTTCCTTCTATGGTAAGTTTCCATTAATTGATGGCATTTTATGAACATGCCACCATTTCCTCACCGTTTTCCCGCCAACCAGCGATATTGCACATAAACCTAGGAGGCGCGCGATGCACGGAGGCAACAAGCGTAGCATGTAGCACATACACCTTTTCCAAGCATGCCAACCCACCAAAGTGCCGCCTCTGCCATCAACCTCGTCGACAAGGAAAATGAGCAGGCGCCACGGCCCATCGAGGCCGAGGCACTCCCCGGCAACGCGATGGACGACGCTGTGTGCGCGTCATTGCTAGGGTTGAGCAGACCCTTGGCGCATGGCACTTCAGCATCGCGGATCAAGATATGCATGTCAGCGCCGACAGGCTGCAGCTCGCCGCACAACATGATCGATGGCGCACCGCAGAGCAAGCTAGGCGCGTCGGCGCCGATAGGCTGCGGCTCGCCATACGGCGAGACCGTTGGAGCGCCGCAGAGTGAGAGGCGCGGCGCGCCGCACGGCAAGAACGGATCCATCGGCGCTTGCCTACTGTCGACACGACGTCGCAGCTGGGTACACGTCCCGTCAGTACCCCCACTACTCCTCACCAGCAGTGGGTAGAGGCCCTCTGTGTCTTACTTGCACCAGAGGCCAGCCGCGTCGTACTTGCACCGGACGCCCACCACACCGTTCGCCTTGTCTGCGGCCCGCTCGATGCCAACGTGCTGGTCGGTAGGCTCGACCGCCTCCTTGGCCCAGGTGTCCACCTGGGCGCAGTAGAGGAACATGGCCATCGCATCCTCGAGCTAGTGATCTCTGATGAGATAGCCAACTTGGAGCTCGAGATCACGCTCCAGATGTATCGCGAGCGTGTCGACCGCTTGGACGAACGCCTGCACGAGTTCACCGCAAAGCCAAGAGCTGCCATAGGCAAGGGCTGCTGGTCATGGTCTCATGGACGCGTTTTATTTTGTTGAGTCGTTTCGACATGGATAGCTATGTATTCACATCAATCATAGTATTGCTTTATTTATTGCTCTGTTTCAATGTGTGTATTCTGTTTTTCGTTCTTATATATTCTGTTTCAATGTGTGTATATACGATTTCCATTATGTATATGTGGATGATAACAGCTAGATTCAAATTAGTATACAAAAATAGATAGAAAATGGAATTCATAATATATATATATTAATTTGAATCTATATATTAATTTCCATTCTGTTCATTAGTTCATCACAGAATATATATATATATATATATATATATAATCATCACATATATGTGATGATACTTAACTACTAGGTACAATGAATAAAATTGAAAACGATACTAAAACTAATAATCCCTCCTGGGGCCAGTATTCCGGCAGCCTCTCGCCAACAACTCCCTAGTGCGCGACATCTTCCCAGTGTGGAGGCAGTACTCCGCCTCCTTCGCCTCGCAGTGCTTGACGTATCGATCTGCCTCTTGCTGGCGGACGAGCGGGAACGATCTTGCCATGTCGTTTGGCGCCCACCGGAGCTCCTCGTCGATGGCACGCTGGAGCTTATCGGCCCACCTCCATGCAGCGATGAGGCGCCCAGCGCCTTTGACCTTCCTCGCAAAGTACCCGTCTTCGTACACCTCCTCCGCACAATGATGTGCCCGCCCCCAAAGCTCCTCCGCCTTCTTTTTCCAGGCGGTATCACGGGCTTCGCAGGCCGCCTGGTACCTGGCTTCCTCCTCATCGTGGTGGCCACCGGGATGATGAAGATGGCTACCGGTGATGATTCCCCCCTCCGACAGGGTGCCGGAACGGGGTCTAGATTGGTTTTTGGTGGTTATAGAGCCTTGCGGCGGCGGAATTTCTAATCTAGGGTTATTTCTGATCGTTTCTCTATTTATAGGATTTTTTGGCGTGGTTTCATGCGAAGATGGGCCTCGATGTGAGCACAACCCACTGGGCTAGGCGCGCCCTGGTGGGTTGTGCCCTCCTCGTGGCAATTCTGGCCCTCCCACGAAGCTTGGGGGGTCTCTTTTGTTCCAAAAAAAATTGTCAAAAAGTTTCATCTCATTTGGAGAACTTTCATTTCTGCACAAAAAACAACACCATGGTAGTTCTGCTGAAAACAACGTCAGTCTGGGTTAGTTCCATGCAAATCATACCAAAACCTTATAAAATTGTTGTAAACATGGCATGAATACTTCATAAATTATAGATATGTTGGAGACGTATCAGCATCCCGAAGCTTAATTCCTACTCGTCCTCGAGTAGGTAAATGATAAAAGAAATAATTTATGAAGTGTGAATGCCAGCAAAGTGCATAAGTTTGATCAATGACAATTTCAATCACTTTTTCTAGCATCATAGCAACAATTCTTTCTCATAAAATTTCTCATGTTAAAGTAGCAACCAATTCACATGTTAAGGTTCAAACTATGAATTCTCTTGAAACTCAACAACCTATGTTCTCAGTCACCAAGAAACTGCAATTCAACTTATTCAACAGAGTCTTAAGTAAGAGCTCCACATACTTAACCATCATATAGTCTTCTATGATTGCTAACACTCACCGCATACACATGAGCAAAACGTTTCAACCGTACACATACAAATATAGGGGCTTATAATTTTGCCTCCCAATGTATTCACCTCAAGGGTGATGTCAACAATAATAACTCATGCTACCATATTCAACTGGATGTATGTGCCTAGATCTTTCCTCACCACATGATGCTTGCCAAAGGAGAAAAATAAGAAGGAATAGGGAGAAAAACTTTGACTCTTGCATAAACGTAAATACATAAAAGTAAAAGATATGTCTGTTGGGGAACGTAGTAATTTCAAAAAAATTCCTACGCACACGCAAGATCATGGTGATGCATAGCAGTGAGAGGGGAGAGTGTTGTCTACGTACCCTCGTAGACCGAAGCGGAAGCGTTGACGCAACATAGAGGAAGTAGTCGTACGTCTTCCCGGTCGAACCGATCCAAGCACCGTTACTCCGGCACCTCCGAGTTCTTGGCACACGTTCAGCTCGATGACGCACCCCGGACTCCGATCCAACAAAGCTTCAGGGAGGAGTTCCGTCAGCACGACGGCGTGGTGACGATCTTGATGTTCAACCGTCGCAGGGCTTCGCCTAAGCACCGCTACAATATGACCGAGGTGGAATATGGTGAAGGGGGGCACCGCACACGGCTAAGGAACGATCACGAAGATCAACTTGTGTGTCTATGGGGTGCCCCCTGCCCCCGTATATAAAGGAGTGGAGGAGGGGAGGGCCGGCCCTCTCTATGGCGCGCCCTAGGGGAGTCCTACTCCCACCGGGAGTAGGATTCCCCCTTTCCTAGTCCAACTAGGAGTCCTTCCATGTAGTAGGAGTAGGAGACAAGGAAGGGGAAGAGGTAAGAGAAGGAAGGAGGGGGCGCAGCCCCTCCCCCTAGTCCAATTCGGACTAGGCCTTGGGGGGGGCGTGCGGCCTGCCTCTCCCTCTCCCCTAAAGCCCAATAAGGCCCATATACTTCTTCTCCCGTATTCCCGTAACTCCCCGGTACTCCGAAAAATACCCGAACCACTCGGAACCTTTCCGATGTCCGAATATAGTCGTCCAATATATCGATCTTTACGTCTCGACCATTTCGAGACTCCTTGTCATGTCCCCGATCTCATCCGGGACTCCGAACAACCTTCGGTACATCAAAATACATAAACTCATAATGAAACTGTCATCATAACGTTAAGCATGCGGACCCTACGGTTCGAGAACAATGTAGACATGACCGAGACACGTCTCCGGTCAATAACCAATAGCGGAACCTGGATGCTCATATTGGTTCCTACATATTATACGAAGATCTTTATCGGTCAGACCGCATAACAACATACGTTGTTCCCTTTGTCATCGGTATATTATTTGCCCGAGATTCGATCGTCGGTATCTCAATACCTAGTTTAATCTCGTTACCGGCAAGTCTCTTTACTCGTTTCGTAATACATCATATCACAACTAACTCATTAGTTGCAATGCTTTCAAGGCTTATGTGATGTGCATTACCGAGAGGGCCCAGAGATACCTCTTCGACAATCGGAGTGACAAATCCTAATCTCGAAATATGCCAACCCACCATGTACCTTTGGAGACACCTGTAGAGCACCTTTATAATCACCCAGTTACGTTGTGACGTTTGGTAGCACACAAAGTGTTCCTCCGGCAAACGGGAGTTGCATAATCTCATAGTCATAGGAACATGTATAAGTCATGAAGAAAGCAATAGCAACATACTAAACGATCAGGTGCTAAGCTAATGGAATGGGTCATGTCAATAAGATCATTCACCTAATGATGTGATCCCATTAATCAAATAACAACTCTTTGTCCATGGTTAGGAAACATAACCATCTTTGATTAACGAGCTAGTCAAGTAGAGGCATACTAGTGACACTCTGTTTGTCTATGTATTCACACATGTATTAAGTTTCCGCTTAATACAATTCTAGCCTGAATAATAAACATTTATCATGATATAAGGAAATAAATAATAACTTTATTATTGCCTCTAGGGCATATTTCCTTCAGTCTCCCACTTGCACTAGAGTCAATAATCTAGATCACATCGCCATGTGATTTAACATCAATAGTTCACATCACCATGTGATTAACACCCATAGTTCACATCGTCATGTGACCAACACTCAAAGGGTTTACTCGAGTCAATAATCTAGTTCACATCGCTATGTGATTAACACCCAAAGAGTACTAAGGTGTGATTATGTTTTGCCTGTGAGAGAAGTTTAGTCAACGGGTCTGCCATATTTAGATCCGTATGTATTTTGCAAATTTCTATGTCAACAATGCCCTGCACGGAGCTACTCTAGCTAATTGCTCCCACTTTCAATATGCATCCAGATTGAGACTTAGAATCATCTGGATCAGTGTCAAAGTTTGCATCGACGTAACCCTTTACGACGAACCTTTTGTCACCTCCATAATCGAGAAACATATCCTTATTCCACTAAGGATAATTTTGACCGCTGTCCAGTGATCTACTTCCTAGATCACTATTGTATTCCCTTGCTTAACACAGTGTAGGGTATACAACAGATCTGGTACACAACATGGTATACTTTATAGAATCTATGGCTGAGGCATAGGGAATGACTTTCATTCTCTTTCTATCTTCTGCAGTGGTCGGGCATTGAGTCTTACTCAACTTCACACCTTGTAACACAGGCAAGAACCCTTTCTTTGCTTGATCCATTTTGAACTTCTTCAAAACTTTGTCAAGGTATTTGCTTTGTGAAAGTCCAATTAAGCATCTTGATATATCTCTATAGATCTTAATGCCTAATATGTAAGCAGCTTCACCGAGGTCTTTCATTGAAAAATCTTATTCAAGTATCCTTTTATGCTATCCAGAAATTCTATATCATTTCCAATTAGTAATATGTCATCCACATATAATATCAGAAATGCTACAGAGCTCCCACTCACTTTCTTGTAAATACAGGCTTCTCCAAAAGTCTGTATAAAACCAAATGCTTTGATCACACTATCAAAGCGTTTATTCCAACTCCGAGAGGCTTGCACCAGTCCATAAATGGATCGCTGGAGCTTGCACACTTTGTTAGCTCCTTTTGGATCAACAAAACCTTCTGGTTGCATCATATACAACTCTTCTTCCAAAAATCCATTCAGGAATGCAGTTTTGACATCCATTTGCCAAATTTCATAATCATAAAATGCGGCAATTGCTAACATGATTTGGATAGACTTAAGCATCGCTATGGGTGAGAAGGTCTCATCGTAGTCAATCCCTTGAACTTGTCGAAAACCTTTTGCAACAAGTCGAGCTTTGTAGACAGTAACATTACCGTCAGTGTCAGTCTTCTTCTTGAAGATCCATTTATTCTCAATTGCTTGCCGATCATCGGGCAAGTCAACCAAAGTCCATACTTTGTTTTTCATACATGGATCCCATCTTAGATTTCATGGCTTCAAGCCATTTTGCGGAATTTGGGCTCATCATCGCTTCCTCATAGTTCATAGGCTCGTCATGGTAAAGTAACATGACCTCCAGAACAGGATTACCGTACCACTCTGGTGCAGATCTCACTCTGGTTTACGTACGAGGTTCGGTAGTAACTTGATCTGAAGTTACATGATCATCATCATTAGCTTCCTCACTAATTGGTGTAGTAGTCACAGGAACAAATTCCTGTGATGAACTACTTTCCAATAAGGGAGAAGGTACAATTACCTTATCAAGTTCTACTTTCCTCCCACTCACTTCTTTCAAGAGAAACTCCTTCTCTAGAAAGGATCCATTCTCAGCAATGAATAACTTGCCTTCGGATCTGTGATAGAAGGTGTACCCAACATTTTCTTTTGGGTATCCTATGAATATACTTCTCCGATTTGGGTTCGAGCTTATCAAGTTGAAACTTTTTCACATAAGCATCGCAGTCCCAAACTTTAAGAAACGACAACTTAGGTTTCTTGCAAACCACAGTTCATACGGTGTCGTCTCAATGGATTTAGATGGTGCCATATTTAACGTGAATGTAGCTGTCTCTAATGCATAACCCCAAAACAATAGTGGTAATCGGTAAGAGACATCATAGATCGCACCATATCTAATAAAGCACGGTTTTTGACGTTCGCACACACCATTATACCGTGGTGTTCCAGGTGGCGTGAGTAGTGAAACTATTTCACATTGTTTTAACTGAAGGCCAAACTCGTAACTCAAATATTTTATTTACGCGATCATATCGTAGAAACTTTTATTTTTGTTACGATGATTCTCCACTTTACTCTGAAATTCTTTGAACTTTTCAAATATTTCAGACTTGTGTTTCGTCAAGTAGGTATACTCATATCTGCTCAAATCATCTGTGAAGATCAGAAAATAATGATACGTGTCGCGAGCCTCAATATTCATCGGACCACATACATCAGTATGTATGATTTCCAACAAATCTGTTGCTCGCTCCATTGTTCCGAAGAACGGAGTCTTAGTCATCTTACCCATGAGGCATGGTTCGCAAGCATCAACTGATTCATAATCAAGTGATACCAAAAGCCCATCAACATGGAGTTTCTTCATGCGCTTTACACTAATATGACCTAAACGGCAGTGCCACAAATAAGTTGCACTATCATTATTAACTTTGCATCTTTTGGCTTCAATATCATGAATATGTGTATCAGCGATCGAGATCCAACGAACCATTTTCATTGGGTGTGTAACCATATAAGGTTTTGTTCATGTAAGCAGAACAACAATTTATTCTCTTACTTAAATGACTAACCGTATTGCTGTTGGAGAACGTAGTAATTTCAAAAAAATTCCTACGCACACGCAAGATCATGGTGATGCACAGCAACGAGAGGGGAGAGTGTTGTCTACGTACCCACGCAGACCGACTGCGGAAGCGTTGACACAACATAGAGGAAGTAGTCGTACGTCTTCCCGATCCGACCGATCCAAGCACCGTTACTCCGGCACCTCCGAGTTCTTAGCACACGTACAGCTCGATGACGATCCCCGGCTCCGATCCAGCAAAGCGTCGGGGAAGAGTTCCGTCATCACGACGGCGTGGTGACGATCTTGATGTTCTACCGACGCAGGGCTTCGCCTAAGCACTACAACGATATGATCGAGGTGGAATATGGTGGCAGGGGGCACCGCACACGGCTAAGGAACGATCTCAATGATCAACTTGTGTGTTTCTGGGGTGCCTCTGCCTCAGTATATAAAGGATCCAAGGGGGAGGGGGGCGCCGGCCAGGAGGAGGGCGCAGGAGGAGTCCTACTCCTTCCGGGAGTAGGACTCCCCCCCCAATCCTAGTTGGACTAGGATTCCCCGAGGGGGAAAGAGGGAGAGGGGGGCCGGCCACCTTCTCCTAGTCCTAATAGGACTAGGGGAGGGGGGAGGTGCGCAGCCACCTTGGGCTGCCCCTTTCTCCTTTCCACTAAGGCCCATTAAGGCCCATATGGCTCCCGGGGGGTTCCGGTAACCTCCCGGTACTCCGGTAAAATCCCGATTTCACCCGGAACACTTCCGATATCCAAACATAGGCTTCCAATATATCAATCTTTACGTCTCGACCATTTTGAGACTCCTCGTCATGTCCGTGATCACATCCGGGACTCCGAACAACCTTCGGTACATCAAAATGCATAAACTCATGATATAACTATCATCATAACCTTAAGCGTGCGAACCCTACGGGTTCGAGAACAATGTAGACATGACCGAGACACGTCTCCGGTCAATAACCAATAGCGGGACCTGGATGCCCATATTGGCTCCTACATATTCTACGAAGATCTTTATCGGTCAGACCGCATAACAACATACGTTGTTCCCTTTGTCATCGGTATGTTACTTGCCCGAGATTCGATCGTCGGTATCCAATACCTAGTTCAATCTCATTACTGGCAAGTCTCTTTACTCGTTCCGTAATACATCATCCCGCAAACTAACTCATTAGTTGCAATGCTTGCAAGGCTTATGTGATGTGCATTACCGAGAGGGCCCAGAGATACCTCTCCGACAATCGGAGTGACAAATCCTAATCTCGAAATACGCCAACCCAACATCTACCTTTGGAGACACCTGTAGAGCTCCTTTATAATCACCCAGTTACATTGTGACGTTTGGTAGCACATAAAGTGTTCCTCTGGCAAACGGGAGTTGCATAATCTCATAGTCATAGGAACATGTATAAGTCATGAAGAAAGCAATAGCAACATACTAAACGATCGGGTGCTAAGCTAATGGAATGGGTCATGTCAATCAGATCATTCAACTAATGATGTGACCTCGTTAATCAAATAACAACTCTTTGTTCATGGTTAGGAAACATAACCATCTTTGATTAACGAGCTAGTCAAGTAGAGGCATACTAGTGACACTCTGTTTGTCTATGCATTCACACATGTATTATGTTTCCGGTTAATACAATTCTAGCATGAATAATAAACATTTATCATGATATAAGGAAATAAATAATAACTTTATTATTGCCTCTATGGCATATTTCCTTCAATTGCAATAAACATGATCAAATCATATTTATGCTCAACGCAAACACCAAATAACACTTATTTAGGTTCAACACTAATCCCGAAAGTATAGGAAGTGTGCGATGATGATCATATCAATCTTGGAACCACTTCCAACACACATCGTCACTTCACCCTTAACTAGTCTCTGTTTATTCTGCAACTCCCGTTTCGAGTTACTAATCTTAGCAACTGAACTAGTATCAAATACTGAGGGGTTGCTATAAACACTAGTAAAGTACACATCAATAACATGTATATCAAATATACTTATGTTCACTTTGCCATCCTTCTTATCCGCCAATCACTTGGGGTAGTTCCGCTTCCAGTAACCAGTCCCTTTGCAGTATCAACACTTAGTCTCAGGCTTAGGACCAGTATTGGGCTTCTTCACTTGAGCAACAACTTGTTTGCCGTTCTTCTTGAAGTTCCCCGTCTTCTCGTTGCCCTTTTCTTGAAACTAGTGATCTTGTCAACCATCAACACTTGATGCTCTTTCTTGATTTCTACCTTCATCGATTTCATCATCATGAAAAGCTCGGGAGTCGTTTTCGTCATCCCTTGCATACTATAGTTCATCACGTAGTTCTACTAACTTGGTGATGGTGACTAGAGAATTCTGTCAATCACTATCTTATCTGGAAGATTAACTCCCACTTGATTCAAGCGATTGTAGTACCCAGACAATCTGAGCACATGCTCACTAGTTGAGCGATTATCCTCCATCTTTTAGCTATAGAACTTGTTGGAGACTTCATATCTCTCAACTCGGGTATTTGCTTGAAATATTAACTTCAACTCGTGGAACATCTCATATGGTCCATGACGTTCAAAACGTCTTTGAAGTCCTGATTCTAAGCCGTTAAGCATAGTGCACTAAACTATCAAGTAGTCATCATATTGAGCTAGCCAAACATTCATAACATCTGCATCTGCTCCTGCAATAGGTCCATCACCTAGCGGTGCATCAAGGACATAATTCTTCTGTGCAACAATGAGGATAAACCTCAGATTACAGATCCAATCCACATCATTGCTACTAACATCTTTCAACACAATTTTCTCTAGGAACATATCAAAATAAACACAGGGAAGCAACAACGCGAGCTATTGATCTACAACATAGATATGCTAATACTACCAGGACTAAGTTCATGATAAATTAAAGTTCAATTAATCATATTAATTAAGAACTCCCACTTAGAAAAACATCCCTCTAATCTTCTAAGTGATTATGTGATCCAAATCAACTAAACCATAACCGACCATCACGTGAAATGGAGTAGTTTTCAATGGTGAACATCCCTATGTTGATCATATCTACTATATGATTCACGCTCGACCTTTCGGTCTCAGTGTTCTGAGGCCATATCTGCATATGCTAGGCTCGTCAAGTTTAACCTGAGTATTCTGCGTGTGCAAAACTGGCTTGCACCCATTGTAGATGGACGTAGAGCTTATCACACCCGATCATCACGTGGTGTCTGGGCACGACGAACTTTGGCAACGGTGCATACTCAGGGAGAACACTTTTATCTTGTAATTTAGTGAGAGATCATCTTATAATGCTACCGTCAATCAAAGCAAGATAAGATGCATAAAAAGATAAACATCATATGCAATCAAAATATGTGACATGATATGGCCATCATCATCTTGCGCATTTGATCTCCATCTCCAAAGTACTGTCATGAACTATATCGTCACCGGCATGACACCATGATCTCCATCATCTTGATCTATATCAATGTGTCGTCACATGGTCGTCTCGCCAACAATTGCTCTTGCAACTATTGCTATCGCATAGCGATAAAGTAAAGCAATTATTGGGCACTTGCATCTTATGCAATAGAGAGACAACCATAAGGATTTTGCCAGTTGCGGATAACTTCAACAAAACATGATCATCTCATACAATAAAATTTAGCATCATGCCTTGACCATATCACATCACAACATGCCCTGCAAAAACAAGTTAGACGTCCTCTACTTTGTTTGTTACAAGTTTTACGTGGCTGCTACGGGCTTAAGCAAGAACCATCTTACCTACGCATCAAAACCACAGCGATAGTTTGTCAAGTTGGTGCTGTTTTAACCTTCGCAAGGACCGGGCGTAGCCACACTCGGTTCAACTAAAGTTTGAGAAACTGACACCCGCCAGCCACCTGTGTGCAAAGCTCGGCGGTAGAACCAGTCTCGCGTAAGCGTACGCGTAATGTCGGTCCGAGCCGCTTCATCAAACAATACCGCCGAACCAAAGTATGACATGCTGGTAAGCAGTATGACTTATATCGCCCACAACTCACTTGTGTTCTACTCGTGCATATAACATCAAACCATAAAACCTAGGCTCGGATGCCACTGTTGGGGAATGTAGTAATTTCAAAAAATTTCCTACGCACACACAAGATCATGGTGATGCATAGCAACGAGAGGGGAGAGTGTTGTCTACGTACCCTCGTAGACCGAAGCGGAAGCGTTGACGCAACGTAGAGGAAGTAGTCGTACGTCTTCCCGGTCCAACCGATCCAAGCACCGTTACTCCGGCACCTCCGAGTTCTTGGCACACGTTCAGCTCGATGACGCACCCCGGGCTCCGATCCAGCAAAGCTTCGGGGAGGAGTTCCGTCAGCACGACAGCGTGGTGACGATCTTGATGTTCAACCATCACAGGGCTTCGCCTAAGCACTGCTACAATATGATCGAGGTGGAATATGGTGGAGGGGGGCACCGCACATGGCTAAGGCACGATCACGAAGATCAACTTGTCTGTCTATGGGGTGCCCCCTGCCCCCGTATATAAAGGAGTGGAGGAGGGGAGGGTCGGCCCTCTCTATGGCGCGCCCTAGGGGAGTCCTACTCCCACCGGGAGTAGGATTCCCCCTTTCCTAGTCCAACTAGGAGTCCTTCCATGTAGTAGGAGTAGGAGACAAGGAAGGGGAAGAGGGAAGAGAAGGAAGGAGGGGGCGCAGCCCCTCCCCCTAGTTCAATTCGGACTAGGCCTTGGGGGGCGCGCGTCCTGCCTCTCCCTCTCCCCTAAAGCCCAATAAGGCTCATATACTTCTTCTCCCGTATTCCCATAACTCCCCAGTACTCCAAAAAATACCCGAACCACTCGGAACCTTTCCGATGTCCGATTATAGTCGTCCAATATATCGATCTTTACGTCTCGACCATTTTGAGACTCCTCGTCATGTCCCCGATCTCATCCGGGACTCCGAACAACCTTCAGTACATCAAAATACATAAACTCATAATGAAACTGTCATCGTAACGTTAAGCGTGCGGACCCTACGGTTTGAGAACAATGTAGACATGACCGAGACACGTCTCCGGTCAATAACCAATAGCGGAACCTGGATGCTCATATTGGTTCCTACATATTCTACGAAGATCTTTATCGGTCAGACCGCATAACAACATACGTTGTTCCCTTTGTCATCAGTATGTTACTTGCCCGAGATTCGATCGTCGGTATCTCAATACCTAGTTCAATATCGTTACCGGCAAGTCTCTTTACTCGTTCCGTAATACATCATCTCACAACTAACTCATTAGTTGCAATGCTTGCAAGGCTTATGTGATGTGCATTACCGAGAGGGCCCAGAGATACCTCTCCGACAATCGGAGTGACAAATCCTAATCTTGAAATACGCCAACCCAACATGTACCTTTGGAGACACCTGTAGAGCACCTTTATAATCACCCATTTACGTTGTGACGTTTGGTAGCACACAAAGTGTTCCTCTGGCAAACGGGAGTTGCATAATCTCATAGTCATAGGAACATGTATAAGTCATGAAGAAAGCAATAGCAACATACTAAACGATCGGGTGCTAAGCTAATGGAATGGGTCATGTCAATAAGATCATTCACCTAATGATGTGATCCCGTTAATCAAATAACAACTCTTTGTCCATGGTTAGAAAACATAACCATCTTTGATTAACGAGCTAGTCAAGTAGAGGCATACTAGTGACACTATGTTTGTCTATGTATTCACACATGTATTATGTTTCCGGTTAATACAATTCTAGCATGAATAATAAACATTTATCATGATATAAGGAAATAAATAATAACTTTATTATTGCCTCTAGGGCATATTTCCTTCAATGCCCTTCACAAAGGGAAGCAGAGGTTGCCATGCGCTTATTTGTTTGTATGTTCAACCCCTTAGTGCAAAAGAACGTCACGTTGTATTGCCCCTTATGATAGCAACCTTTATTATGCAGTCTGTCGCTTTTATTCTTTGCCATCACAAGTTCGTACAACACTCAATTTTCTCTTACACTAAATGATCTAACACTTTTAGAAGCAATTTTTATTGCCTTATTGCACCAATGACAACTTACTTGAAGGATCTTGCTCAATCCTTAGGTAGGTATGGTGGACTCTTGAAAATAAGATTTGGTTTAAGGGTTTTTGGATGCACAAGTAGTATCTATACTTGGTGCGGTGTTTTTGGCTAGCAAAGATGGGGTACAAGGACCACATGTTGAAGGATCTATGACAATATAACTTCTATGTGAATATGAACAAACATAAACCATTACGTTGTCTTCCTTGTACAACGTCAACAATTTTGGCATATAATATTTTGATGGGGGCTCACGATCACAAAAGATTTCCAAGATAGTGTATTTGCATGTGAAAGTTCTCTTCCTTCTACTAATCATTCGTGAATTACTTGTATGATCAATATTGTGATTGTCAAGCCTCAAAATATTTCACTTTCTAAACCCAATGTGAAGCTACTGATACGTCTCCAATGTATCTATAATTTTTTATTGTTCCATGTTGTTATGTTATCAATCTTGGATGTTTTACAATCATTTATAGTCATTTTATATCATTTTTCATACAAACCTATTGAAATAGTGACAAGTGCCAGTTGTTGTTTTCCCCATGTTTTTTACATCGCAGAAAATCAATATCAGACAGAGTCCAAATGCCGCGAAACTTTACGAAGAATTTTTATGGGCCAGAAGGAACACAACGGGCCGTAGCTGCGCCTAGGGTGTGCTCTGAGGGGGGCACAACCCACTAGGGCACGTCAGGAGGCCGAGGCGCGCCCTGGTGGGTTGTGCCCACCTCGGGTGCCGCCCGGGCCACCTCTTTGCTCTATAAATACCCCAATATTCCAGAAACCCTAGAAGGGGTGACGAAATATTGATCCAGCCGCCGCAGAGTCTAGAACCACCAGATCCAATCTAGACACCATCTCGGATGGGGTTCACCACCTCCATTGGTGCCTCTTCGATGATACATGAGTAGTTTTTTATAGACCTTCAGGTCCGTAGTTAGTAGCCAGATGGCTTCCTCTCTCTCGCTGAATTCTCAATACAATGGTCTCTTGGAGATCCATATGATGTAACTCTTTTTGTGGTGTGTTTGTTGGGATCTGATGAACTTTGAGTTTATGATCAGTTATATCTTTTTATATCCATGAAATTTATTTGAGTTTCTTTGATCTCTTATATGCATGATTGCTTATAGCCTCATATTTCTTCTCCGATATTTGGATTTTGTTTGGCCAACTTGATCTATCTATCTTGCAATGGGAAGAGGTGCTTTGGAGTGGGTTCGATCTTATGGTGCTTGATCCCAGTGATAGAAAGGCTAATGACACGTATGTATCGTTGCTACTAAGGATAAAATCATGGGGTCTATCTCTACAAAGATAGATCTTGTCTACATCATGTCATCGTTCTTATTGCATTACGTTGTTTCTCCATAAACTTAATACACTAGATGCATGCTAGATAGCGGTCGATGTGTGGAGTAATAGTAGTAGATGCGGGCAGGAGTCGGTCTACTAATCTTGGACGTGATGCCTATATAATGATCATTGCCTAGATATCGTCATAATTATTTGACGTTCTATCAATTGCCCAACAGTAATTTGTTTACCCACCGTTTGCTATTTTTCTCAAGAGAAGCCACTAGTGAAACCTACGGCCCCGGGTCTTCTTTCTCATATATTTGCCTTTGCGATCTACTTTTCTCTTGCATTTATTTTCAGATCTATTAAACCAAAAATACAAAAATACCTTGCTGCAATGTTTCTTTATTCATTTTATTTAGCGTTCGATCTGTCAATTTACTACAAATTTATCTCATGTCCGTTTGCCACTTGAGGCGCCATACCCCGAAAGGGATTGACAACCCCTTTAACACGTCGGGTTGCGAGGATTTGTTATCTGTGTGCAAGGGCTGTTACGTTGTGTTGTTTGGTTCTCCTACTGGTTCGATAACCTTGGTTTTATATCAGAGGGAAATACCTACCACCGCTGTGCTGCATCATCCCTTCCTCTTTGGGGAAATATCGACGTAGCTTCAAGTGACATCAAAAGGAATTTCTGGCACCGTTGCCGGGGAGATCTTCAACATATACCAGGTTCCTAATCACAAATCTCATCTCCTCGCAATTTACATTGTTTGCCATTTGCCTCTCGTTTTCCTCTCCCCCACTTCACAAAAATTTGCCATTTTATTCGCCTCTCTTTTTGTTCGCCATTTTCTTGTCGGGTATGTTTTTGAGTGCAATCTTGTTGTGTAGTCATCATGACTCAAGAGAACACCAAGTTATGTGATTTCTCAAATACTAACAACAATGATTTTATTGGCACTCTGATTGCTCCTCCCGCCGCTAGTGCGGAGTCTTGTGATATTAATACTGCTTTGTTGAATCTCGTTATGAAAGATCAATTTTCCAGTACTCCTAATGAGGATGTCGCGTCCCATCTTAATACCTTCGTGGAATTATGCGATATGCAAAAGAAAAAAGATGTGGACAATGATGTGGTGAAGATGAAATTATTTCCGTTTTCCTTGCGTGATTCTGCAAAAAATTGGTTCTCTTCTTTGCTTCGCAATAGTATCGATTCTTGGAATAAGTGCAAAGATGCTTTTATCACTAAGTATTTTCCTCCCGCAAAAATTATTTCCCTTAGAACCCAAATCATGAATTTCAAGCAACTTAAACATGAACATGTTGCACAATCTTGGTAAAGGATGAAAATGATGCTAAGGAATTGCCCAACTCATGGGTTAAATCTTTGGATGATCATACAAAAATTTTATGCGGGGTTGAATTTTTTTTCTCATAATATTTTAGATTCCGCCGCGGGTGGTACTTTTATGTAAATTACTTTGGGTGAAGCCACCAAATTGCTTGATAGTATTATGGCAAATTATTCGCAATGGCATACCGAAAGAGCTCCTACTAGTAAAAAAGTTAATTCGGTTGAAGAAAAATCTTCTTTGAGTGAAAAAGTTGATGCTCTTGTGAAATTGGTTACTAGTAGAAGTTCTCCTATTGATCTTAATGATATGCCTCTGTCTACTTTGATTGAGCAAAATAGTTATGCCATAGATGTGAATTTTATCTCTCGAATAATTTCAACAATAATGCTTATAGAGGTAATTTTAATCCTAGGACTTTTCCTAGTAATTCCTCTAATAATTTTGGTAATTCCTATGGAAATCAATCTTATAATAATAGGAACACCTCTGATCTGAGAATAATATTAAAGAATTTATCAACACTCAAAAAGTTTTCAACACTTCCATATAAGAAAAGATGAGTAAGATTGATGATTTGTCTAGAAGCATTGATAGAATTGCTCATGATGTGGAAAATCTCAAGATGAAATTTTTGTGCCTAAAGTATATGAATCAATTAAAGCTCTTTATGTTTCTATGGATGAAAGTAAGAAAAGAAGCACAATGCTTAGAGCTAAAAGAGAATTATTAGAAAAAGCATTTTTTTAGTGATTTTCTTTCAAAAAAGTGATGAAGATTTAATGATTGGTGTTTCTTCTATTGATTCCTTGTTTAGTAAGTTAAGATTAATGAAAAAGGTACTGGAGAAGAGTCACCTTTAGTTAGAAGGCGTCCCAATATTTTGGAGGGTGAAAATCTTGTTGAGAAAATTAATGAAACTAGGTTTGGAGAGGTCAAAACTTTAACTAGTGATGTGCCCACTCTTTTGGATTACAAAGACTTTAATTATGATAGTTGCTCTTTGATTTACTGTATTTCTTTATTGCAATCCATAGTAAATTCACCCCATGCTTATGAACAAAATAAGGCTTTTACTAAACATATTGTTGATGCTATGATGAAAGCTTTGAAGAAAAATTGGAATTAGAAGTTTCAATTCCTAGAAAATTGCATGATGAATGGGAACCTACTATAAAAGTCAAGATTAAAAATTATGAGTGTTTTGCTTTGTGTGACTTGGGTGCTAGTGTTTCTACAATTCCGATATCTTTATGTGATGTGCTTGGTCTTACTAATCTTGAAGAATGTTCTTTGAATTTGCACTTGGCGGATTCTACTATTAAAAAGCCTATGGGAAGAATTAATGATGTTCTTATTCTTGCAGATAGGAATTATGTGTCCATATATTTTATTGTTCTTGATATTGATTGCAATCCATCTTGTCCAGTTATTCTTGGTAGACCGTTTTTACGCACTATCGGTGCCGTGATTGATATGAAAGAAGGCAATATTAAGTTCAAATTTCCTCTGAGGAAGGGTATGGAACACTTTCCTATGACTAGAATTAAGCCACCTTATGAATCAATCATGAGGGCATCTTATGGATCTCGAACCAAAGATGACAAAACTTAGATCCTTGCTTTATGCCTATCTAAGGGCGTAAAACTATAGCGCTTGTTGGGAGGCAACCCAATGAATAAATTTTATTTTTGCTTTTTGCTTTCTGTTTTTGAGTGTTAGCACACAATTATGCTACTATTACTGTTGTGCTTTTTGTGTTTTAAGCAGTGTTTGTGCCAAGTAAAGCCTTTAGGACCTTCTTGGGTGATAGTTGTTTGATCTTGCTAAAAAACAGAAACTTTTACGCTCACACAATTAATTTTCATTTTTACTAGAGAACGATAAAATACCCATTCCACTTGAGATAGATCAATATACAATTTTCTCATATCGTCCTAATTTGTCAGAATGTTTGGAGTTATGGAAGTATTCAAAATAGTCAGATTGCTACAGACTGTTCTGTTTTGACAGATTCTGTTTTCTTTGTGTTGTGTGCTTACTTTGATGGCTCTATGGTTTTGTTTGATGAGTTTTTGCCATAGAAAAGTTAGAATATAGTAGATATAATACAAAATCAAAATATGAATTGGTTTTATACAATACTTATAGTAGTGGTTTACTTTCTTATACTAATGGATCTCACGAAGGTTTTGTTGAGTTTTGTGTGATTGAAGTTTTCAAGTTTTGGGTTATCTTACGATGGATGAAGGAAGGATGGAAGAGCCTAAGCTTGGGGATGCCCTAACATCCCAAGCTATTATCCAAAAATGAGCAACCAACTAAGCTTGGGGATGCCCCCAAGTGGCATCCCCGCTTTCTTCCAACGACCATCGGTATTTTACTCGAAACTATATTTTTATTCGTCACATGAAATGTGTTTTTCTTGGAGCGTCTTGTATGATATGAGTCTTTGATTGTTTTATTTTGTGTTTTAAGTCATCATTCCTTGCTGGACACACCTATTTGAGAGAGCCAAAATTATGTCATGACTTGTTAGAATTGCTCTTTATGCTTCACTTAAATTTTTATGAGCAATGGACTTGCTCTAGTGCTTCACTTATATCTTTTTGAGCACGGTGTGCTTTTGTATTTTTGAAGAAATTCTCTCTTGCTTCACTTACATTTTCTTGAGAGTTAGTAAAATTTTCAAGAAATTCTCTCTTGCTTCACTTAAATTAATTTCAGATAAAGAAAAATTTATTATGCTCATGATCTTCACTTATATTTGTTGGAGCTTGTCAAAAGCAACACATGAAAATTAGTCCCAAAGTGATAGATATCCAAGAAGGATATAATAAAAACTTTCATTGAAGATCATTGGACAAAATAAACTTGATTCTTAGTAATAGTTTTGAGATATGATGATGTGAGTTATGTTGGTGAGTATTTATGCTTTAGTAAGAATATTGGTGTTAAGGTTTGTGATTCCCTATGCAAGTACGAAAGTCAATAGTCATGCAATGAAATTGCATCCTACTTGTGGTGCATTATTTGGTGTTATTTATGCTTAATGCTTGCTTATGAGATTATCTGTTTCTTGGTTGGTCGCTTCTCAGTCTTTTGCTAGCCTTCATTTTGCACTAACTATGATCTCTACTTATGCATCCAAAATCCTTAAACCAGTTTTGCCACATGAGTCCACTATATCTACCTATATGCGGTATTCTTTTGCTGTTATAAGCAAATTTGCATGTTCCATCTCTAATTTTCAAAATAAACTTCTCTTTTGTGTGTTTGTTTCACTCGCAGAGCGGTGAGGGGTGGCTAATATTTTCCATGCTAGATGTGTTATTCTCAAGATGAGTGTTTATTCACTTGTCATTGCACAAGAGTAAAGCAAAGGTATTAGGGATGCCCAGTCCCGAAATGCAAAAAAATTGAATTTACTTTATGTTGTCAAATAATAAATTACTTGGAAAGTGTTGGTATGGAGGGCACCCGTGGATACGGTTAGCCATGGAAAGTGAAAGTATGGTGGAAAAAGGAATAAACTTTATTTTCTGTTTGGGAACCGCCTATGATATATCTAACATGGAAAGTGTTGGGAACTCTAAGTCGTTTTCGTCGGTGGGATGGATAGACCTCCCAAAATGTTTTTATCTCTAGGTTTTTCGCTTTGAGCTCTGGCACCTCTACAAATCCCTACTTCCCTCTATGAAGGGCCTTTCTTTAACTTTATGCAATTTTATTTTGTGTCTCCATCTTCTCTTATAAAATCACCAACTAGGAGGCAATATGATCATACTTAAGTATTGGGTGTAGCTAATATTCGAGTGTGCTTCATGAATAGATCAATGTTTGAGCATGATGGGCTAGGGATAACTTATCTTAGCGTTGATATTTTGAAAGACATGGTTGCTTGTTGATATGCTTGAGTATCTAAATTATCATGTCAAAACTAGACTATTGCTTTGAACAACTAAAAGTCCAAATGTCCATGTTATAAAGAAAAGAATATGATATGACATGATAGGTAGTATTCCACATCAACAATTCTGTTTTTATCACTTACCTACTTGAGGACGAGTAGGAGTTAAGCTTGGGGATGCTGATACGTCTCCAACGTATCTATAATTTTTGATTGTTCCATGATGTTATATTATTAATCTTGGATGTTTTACAATCATTTATATTCATTCTATGTCATTTTTTGGTACTAACCTATTGACATAGTGCCAAGTGCCAGTTGCTGTTTTTTCCATGTTTTTTACATCGCAAAAAATCAATATCAGAAAAAGTCCAAATGCCCCGAAACTTTACGGAGAATTTCTATGGGCCAGAAGAAACACAACGGGCCCTGGCTGCGCCTAGGGGGTGCCCCGAGGGGGGCACAACCCAGTAGGGCGCGCTAGGAGGCCCAGGCGCGCCCTGGTGGGTTGTGCCCACCTCGGGTGCCCCCAGACCGCCTCTTTGCTTTATAAATACCCCAGTATTCCAGAAACCCTAGAGGGGGCGACGAAATATTGATCCAGCCTCCACAGAGTCTAGAACCACCAGATCCAATCAAACACCATCTCGGATGGGGTTCACCACCTCCATTGGTGCCTCACCGATGATGCATGAGTAGTTCTTTGTAGACCTTCGGGTCCGTAGTTAGTAGCTAGATGGCTTCCTCCCTCTCGCTTAATTCTCAATACAGTGGTCTCTTGGAGATCCATATGATGTAACTCTTTTTGCGGTGTGTTTGTTGGGATCTGATAAACTTTGAGTTTATGATTAGTTATATCTTTTTATATCCATGAAAGTTATTTGAGTTTCTTTGATCTCTTATATGCATGATTCCTTATAGCCTCGTATTTATTCTCTGATATTTGGGTTTTGTTTGGCCAACTTGATCTATTTATCTTGCAATGGGAAGAGGTGCTTTGTAGTGGGTTCGATCATATGGTGCTTGATCCCAGTGACAGAAAGGGAAACGACACGCATGTATCATTACTACTAAGGATAAAACGATGGGGGGTCTATCTCTACATAGATAGATCTTGTCTACATCATGTCATCGTTCTTATTGCATTACTCCGTGTCTCCATGAACTTAATACACTATATGCATGCTGGATAGCGGTCGATGTGTGGAGTAATAGTAGTAGATGCAGGCAGGAGTCGGTCTACTAATCTTGGACGTGATGCCTATATAATGATCATTGCCTGGATATCATCATAATTATTTGAAGTTCTATCAATTGCCCAACAGTAATTTGTTTACCCACTGTTTGCTATTTTTCTCGAGAGAAGCCACTAGTGAAACCTACGACCCCCGGGTCTTCTTTCTCATATATTTTCCTTTGCGATCTACTTTTCTCTTGTATTTATTTTCAGATCTATTAAACCAAAAATACAAAAATACCTTGCTGCAATTTTTCTTTTTTTATTTTATTTAGAATTCGATCTATCAATTTACTACAAATTTATCTCACGTCCGTTTGCCACTTGAGGCGCCGTACCCCGAAAGGATTGACAACCCCTTTAACACGTCGGTTTGCGAGGATTTGTTATCTGTGTGCAGGGGCTGTTTACGTTGTGTTGTTTGGTTCTCCTGCTGGTTCGATAACCTTGGTTTCATATCTGAGGGAAATACGTACCACCGCTGTGCTGCATCACCCCTTCCTCTTTGGGGAAATACCGACGTAGCTTCAAGCGACATTAGCTACCACTAGGCATGATATGATTTCAACTTCATGACAATCAATTTATTCAACAATTTACTCATAGGATATAAGGGAAGCACAAGAGTAAATGACAAGCTACTCCAAAAAGATATAAGTGAAGATCAAATGAGTAGTTAAGTAAATAGATAGCTATGTGAGGACTCTCTCTTATTTAAAACTTTTAGATCTAAGTATTTTATTAAAACCACAAGCAAAATGAAAATAAAATGGCATTTCAAGGATAGCACAAGTCATGTGAAGAAGCAAAAACTTAGGACTAACCGATAATAACCGATAATAACCGATAATTGTTGATGAAGAAAGGTGGGATGCCTACTGGGGCATCCCCAAGCTTAGATGCTTGAGACTTTTTGAAATGTTTTCTTGGGATGCCTTGGGCATCCTCGAGCTTGAGCTTTTGTGTCTCCTTAATTCCTTTTATATCACGATTTCCCTAAATCTTAGAAACTTCATCCACACAAAACTCAACAAGAACTTGTGAGATAAGTTAGTATAAACCAATGCAAAAACCTTATAATTCTCTACTGTAGAAAATCACTAAATTATTGTTCAACATTGCATACTAAATGCCTCTGCATAATTAATACTCCTATACTCAAACAGAATCATCAAACAAGCAAACGTATGCAAACATAACAGCAATCTGCCAAAACAGTACAGTCTGTAAAGAATGCAAGAGCATCAATACTTATTCAACTCCAAAAATTATGAAAATTTTACCACATCGTAGAAAATTTATCAGAGCTTATTTTTCAATAAGTTTCAACATTTTATCACATTCTGACTTTTCTAGGGAATTTTTGCAATAGCAGTAAACTTTCTGTTTTCAAACAGCAACATGTAGACTTGCAAAAAAAGCATGGCAAAGGCTATACTTGATATTTTTATTGAAAATAAAGATGCAAAATATTATTCTAAATAAAATCAAGCAAATCCTAACAAAATAAAATGATGCTCCAAGCAAAACACATATCATGTGACGAATGAAAACATAGCTCCAAGTGAGGTTACCGATAATGTTGGAGATGAAAGAGGGGATGCCTTTCGGGGCATCTCCAAGCTTAGTTGCTTGGATCTTCCTTGAATATTACCTTGGGATGCCTTGGGAATCCCCAATCTTATGGTATTGTCACTCCTTATTCTCCTCATATCGACATCTCACCCAAAACTTGAAAACTTCAATCACACAAAACTTAATGGAACTTTGTGTGATAGCTTAGTATGATAAAGAGGAAACCATTTCACTTTGGTACTGTCAAAGACAAGATTCATAATTGTTTCCACACAATGCCTACTGTAGCATATCATTTCTACAATTTATATTGATCAATATAAGCCATAGAAACTACAAAACAAGCAAACTATGCATTGAAAACAGAATCTATCAAAAACAGAACAATCTGTATTAATTTGTACTCCAACCATATTTCTACAACTCCAAAAAATCTGAAAAATAGGAAAACCTGGGCAATTTGTCTATTAATTTTCTGCAAAAAGAATCAAGATTTTATCACTCTTCTATTAAAAAAGAGAATTGTTTTCCTGAGCGTAAAAGTTTTTGTTTTTCAGCAAGATCAAATCAACTATCACTGTAAGCCATCCCAAAGGTCTTACTTGGCACTTTATTGAAACCAAAGCAATAAAACATGATTACTACAGTAACCTAATCATGTGAACACACAAAAACAGTAGGTAAAAGTGTTGGGTTGTCTCCCAACAAGTGCTTTTCTTTAATGCCTTTTAGCTAGGCATGATGAGTTCAATGATGCTCGCATAAAAGATAAGAATTGAAACATAAAGAGAGCATCATGAAGCATATGACTAGCGCATTTCAGCCTAACATACTTCCTATGCATAGGGATTTTGTGAGCAAACAATTTATGGGAGCAAGAATCAACTAGCATGGGAAGGCAAAACAAGCATAACTTCAAGATTATCAACACATAGAGAGGAAACTTGATATTATTGCAATTCCTACAAGCAGAAGTTCCTCCCTCGTAATAATTTTCAGTGGCATCATGAAGAAATTCAACAATATAAGCATCACATAAAGCATTCTTTTCATGATGCAAAAGCATAGAAATTTTCTTACTCTCCACATAAGCAAATTTATTCTCATCAATAGTAGTGGGAGCAAACTCAACAAAATAACTATGATGTGATTGAAAATTAAAATCATGATGACACGTTTCATGGTTATCATTATTCAACATAGCATACATGTCATCACCATAATCATCATAGATAGCAACTTTGTTATCATAGTCAATTCAAACCACTTCCAAAATAGTGGATTCGTCACTAAATAAAGTCATGTCCTCTCCAAATCCACTTTCATCAATATAATCATCATAAATAGGAGGCATGCAATCATTATAAAAAATTTGCACATCAAATGTTGGGGGACTAAAAATATTATCTTCATCAAATATAGCATCCCAAAGCTTATAGCTTTGCATATCATTAGCATCATGGATATTCAAAGAATTCATACTAAAAACATTGCAATCATGCTCATCATTCAATTATTGTTTGTCAAGCATTTTATAGCATCCTTCCTCTATCAATTGAGCACAATTTTCCTTTCCATCATTTTCATGAAAGATATTATGAAAATGATCAATAATATGATGCAACCTCAATTCCATTTTTATGTAGTTTTCTTTTATAAACAAACTAGTGATAAAACAAGAAACTAAAAGATTTAATTGAAAGATCTAAAGATATACCTTCAAGCACTCACCTGTCACATCCCCGACAACGGTGCTAGAAAATAGTTTCATTGACGGGGTGTGAGTGTCGCTTCCCTAACCTCCCCGGCAACTACGCCAGAAAAGATCTTGATGTCTACTACGCAACTTTATTCTTGTAGACACGTATTGGGCCTCCAAGCGCAAAGTTTTGTAGGACAGTAGCAATTTTCCCTCAAGTGGATGACCTAAGGTCTATCAATCCATGGGAGGTGTAGGATGAAGATGGTCTCTCTCAAACGACCCTGCAACCAAATACAAGAAATCTCTTGTGTCCCCAACACACCTAATACAATGGCAAATTGTATAGCTGCACTAGTTCGGCGAAGAGATGGTGATAAAAGTGTAATATGGATGGTAGAAATATATTTTTATATTCTGAATAATTAAAAACAGAAAGGTAGCAAATAGTAAATTGGCGCAAAACGGTATTGCAATGCTTGAAAATGAGGCCTAGGGTCTGTACTTTCGCTAGTGCAATCTCTCAACAGTGCTAATATAATTGGATCATATAACCACCCCTCAAAGTGCGATGAAGAATCACTCCAAAGTTCCTATCTAGAGGAGAACATAAGAAGAAATCGTTCGTAGGGTACAAAACCACCTCAAAGCTATTCTTTTCGATCGATCTATCCAAGAGTTCATACTAAAATAACACCAAATAATTTCAGATTCATAATACTCAATCCAACATAAAGAACCTCAAAGAGTGCCCCAAGATTTCTACCAGAGAAACAAAAGACGAGAACGTGCATCAACCCCTATGCATAGATTACCCCAATGTCACCGCGGGAATCCGTGAGTTGAATGCCAAAACACATATCAAGTGAATCAACATGATACCCCATTGTCACCACGAGTATTAATATGCAAGACATATATCAAGTGCTCTCAAATCCATAGAAGTATTCAATCTGATAACAACGAAATCTCAAAGGCAAAACTCAATTCATCACAACAAGATAGTGAGGGGAAAATACCATATGATCCGACTATATTAACAAAGCCCGCAATACATCAAGATCGCGACATCTCAAGAACATGAGAGAGAGAGAGAGAGATTAAACACATAGCTACTGGTACAAACCCTCAGCCCCGAGGGTGGAATACTCCCTCCTCATCGATACGTCTCCAACGTATCTATAATTTTTGATTGTTCCATGCTATTATATTATCTGTTTTGGATGTTTATGGGCTTTATTATGCACTTTTATATTATTTTTGGGACTAACCTATTAACCTAGAGCACAGTGCCATTTTCTGTTTTCTTGCCTATTTTAGTGTTTTGAAGAAAAGGAATATCAAACGGAGTCCAAACAGAATGAAACCTTCGGGAAAGTTATTTTTGGAACGGAAGCAATCCAGGAGACTTGGATTAAACGTCAGGGAAGCTTCGAGGTGGCCACGAGGTAGGGAGGCGCGCCTGCCCCCTGGGCGTGCCCCCACCCTTGTGGGCCCCTCGTGGCTCCCCTGACCGACTTCTTTCGCCTATATATGTCCATATACCCTAAAAACTTCAGGGAGCAGAATAGATCGGGAGTTCCACCGCCAGAAGCCTTCGTAGCCACCGAAAACCAATCTAGACCCGTTCCGGCACCCTGCCGGAGGGGGGGGGATCCCTCTCCGGTGGCCATATTCATCATCCCAGCGCTCTCCATGACGAGGAGGGAGTAGTTCACCCTCGGGGTTGAGGGTATGTACCAGTAGCTATGTGTTTGATCTCTCTCTCATTTTCTCAAGTTGGCACGATCTTGATGTATCGTGAGCTATGCTATTATAGTTGGATCTTATGATGTTTCTCCCCCTCTACTCTCTTGTGGTGAATTGAGTTTTCCCTTTAAAGTTATCTTATCGAATTGAGTCTTTAAGGATTTGAGAACACTTGATGTATGTCTTGCATGTGCTTATCTATGGTGACGATGGGATATCACGTGATCCACTTGATGTATGTTTTGGTGATCAACTTGCGAGTTCCATGACCTCATGAACTTATGCGTAGGGGTTGGCACACGTTTTCGTCTTGACTCTCCGGTAGAAACTTTGGGGCACTCTTTGAAGTTCTTTGTGTTGGTTGAATAGATGAATATGAGATTGTGTGATGCATATCGTATAATCATACCCGCGGATACTTGAGGTGACATTGGAGTATCTAGGTGACATTAGGGTTTTGGTTGATTTTGTCTTAAGGTGTTATTCTAGTACGAACTCTATGATAGATTGAATGGATAGAATAGCTTCATGTTATTTTACTACAGACTCTTGAATAGATCGATTAGAAAGGATAACTTTGAGGTGGTTTCGTACCCTACTATAATCTCTTCATTTGTTCTTCGCTATTAGTGACTTTGGGGTAACTCTTTGTTGCATGTTGAGGGATAGTTATATGATCCAATTATGTTATTATTGTTGAGGGAACTTCACTAGTGAAAGTATGAACCCTAGGCCTTGTTTCAACACATTGCAATACTGTTTGTGCTCACTTTTATCATTAGTTACCTTGGTGTCTTTATATTTTCAGATTACAAAAACCATTATCTACTATCCATATTGCACTTGTATCACCATCTCTTCGTCGAACTAGTGCACCTATACAATTTACCATTGTATTGGGTGTGTTGGGCACACAAGAGACTCTTTGTTATTTGGTTGCAGGGTTGTTTGAGAGAGACCATCTTCATCCTACGCCTCCCACGGAATTGATAAACCTTAGGTCATCCACTTGAGGGAAATTTGCTACTGTCCTACAAACCTATGCACTTGGAGGCCCAACAACGTCTACAAGAAGAAGGTTGTGTAGTAGACATCAAGCTCTTTTCTGGCACCGTTGCCGGGGAGGTTAGCGCTTGAAGGTATATCTTTAGATCTTGCAATCGAATCTTTTTGTTTCTTGTTTTATCACTAGCTTACTTTATAAAAGAAAATTACAAAAAATGGAATTAAGGGTACCTCATATGATTCATCTTTTTAATATCTATCATGAAAATAAGGATTCCGATAATTGTGCTCAAGTGCTAGAAGAAGAAATCTATAAAATGTTTGGCACTAAATATTTGAATGATGAGCATGATTGCAATAATGTTAGTATGAATTCCTTGAATATCCATGATGCTAATGATATCTAAAGCCACAAGCTTGGGGAAGCTATGTTTGATGAAGATGATATTTTTTGTCCCCCAAGTTTTGATGAGCAAATTTATTATGATGAAAGCATGCCTCCTATTTATGATTATTATATTGATGAAAGTGGATTTGTAGAGGTCATGACTTTATTTAGCGATGAATCCACTATTTCGGAAGAGGTTCCAATTGATTATGAGAACAAAGTTGCTATCTATGATGATTATTGTGATGACTTGTATGCTATTAAAAATAATGATAACCATGAAACTTGTCATCATGATTTTAGTTTTCAATTGGATTATGCCTCACATGATAAATATTTTGTTGAGTTTACTCCCACTACTATTCCGAATGAGAAGAATTTTGCTTATGTGGAGAGTAGTAAATTTTCTATCCTTGTAGATCATGAAAAGAATGCTTTATGTGATAGTTATATTGTTGAATTCATTCATGATGCTACTGAAAATTATTATGAGGTAGGAATATATGCTTGTATAAATTGCAATAATATCAAGTTTCCTCTCTATGTGCTTAAAGTTTTGAAGTTATGCTTGTTTTACCTTCCTATGTTAGTTGATTATTGTTCCCATAAGTTGTTTGCTCACAGAATCCCTATGCATTGGAAGTGGGTTAGACTTAAATGTGCTAGCCATATTCTTCATGATGCTCTCTTTATGTTACAATTCTTATCTTTTATGTGAGCATCATTGAAATCATCATGCCTAGCTAGGGGCGTTAAACGATAGCGCTTGTTGGGAGGCAACCCAATTTTATTTTTGTTCCTTGCTTTTTGTTCCTATTTAGTAATAAATTAATCATCTATCCTCTGTTATGATTTTTTTTATGTTTTAATTAGTGTTTGTGCCAAGTAAAGCCTTTAGGATCTTCTTGGGTGATTGTTATTTGATCATGTTGTAAAAAACAGAAAGTATGCGCTCACGAGAATAATTTTCATTTTTTACCAGAGAGCTATAAAATACAAATTCCACTTGAAGTAGATCATTAAAAAAATTGCCTAGGACTTCCTAATTTCTCGGGAGTTTTGGAGTTACAGAAGTATTCAGAACCTACAGATTACTACAGCTTGTTCTGTTTTTGACAGATTCTATTTTCTATGTCTTGTTTGCTTATTTTGATGAATCTATGAGCAGTATCAGAGGGTATGAACCATAGAGAAGTTGGAATACAGTATATATTACACCAATATGAATTTAGAATGAGTTCACAACAGTACATAAGTGGTGATTTATTTTCTTATACTAACGGAGCTTACGAGTTTTTTGTTAAGTTTTGTGTTGTGAAGTTTTCAAGTTTTGGGTAAAGATTTGATGGACTATGGAATAAGGAGTGGAAAGAGCCTAAGCTTGGGGATGCACAAGGCACCACAAGGAAATATTCAAGGATAACTAAGATCCTAAGCTTGGGGATGCCCCGGAAGGCATCCCCTCTTTCGTCTTTGTTCATCGGTAACTTTACTTGGAGCTATATTTTTATTCATCACATGCTATGTGTTTTGCTTGGAGTGTCAATTTATTTTGTTAGGATTTGCTTGCTGTTATTTAGAACAATGTTTGCATCTTTTATTTCAATAAAAGTGGCATTGATAGCCTTTACTATGCCTATTTTACAAGTCCACATGTTGCTGTTTGAAAACAGAAAGTTTACCGCTGTTGCAAAAATTGCTAGAAAAGTCAGAATGTGATAAAATGTTGAAACCTTTTGCATAATAAGCTCTGATAAATTTAATACAGTGGGAATTTTATTTCATAATTTTTGGAGGTAGGGAAGTATGGATCTTGCTGCACTCTTTACAGACTGTCCTGTTTAGGCAGATTGCTATTATGTTTGCATTGTTTGCATATGTTTGCTTCTTTAATGAATCTATTTGAGGATAGGACTATTAAATATGCAGGGCATTTAGTATGCAATGTTGAATAATAATTTTAGTGATTTGCTACAGTAGAGTATGATAAGGTTTTTGCATTGGTTTATACTAACTTATCTCACGAGTCCTTGTTGAGTTTTGTGTGGATGAAGCTTTTGAGATTTAGGGAGACCGTGATATGAGAGGAATTAAGGAGACACAAAAGCTCAAGCTTGGGGATGCCCAAGGAATCCCAAGATAATATTTCAAGAGGTCTCAAGTGTCTAAGCTTGGGGATGCCCCGGTTGGCATACCACCTTTCTTCTTCAACAACTATCGGTTAGTTTCGGTTGGTCCTAAGTTTTTGCTTCTTCACATGATGTTTGCCATTCTTAGAATGTCATTTTACTTTGTTTTGCTTGCTGTTTGAATAAAATATCAAGATCTGAAATTATTAAATGGGAGAGTTTTCACATAGTTGCATAATTATTCAACTACTCATTGATCTTCACTTATATCTTTTGGAGTAGTTTGTCATTTGCTCTAGTGGTTCACTTATATCTTTTAGAGCACGGTGGTGGTTTTATTCTATAGAAATAATTGTTATCTCATGAATCACTTATATTATTTTGAGAGTCCTTTATAACAAGCATGGTAATTTGCTTTAGATATAATAAAAAACTTTCATATAAAGTGCATTGAATACTATGAGAAGTTTGATACTTGATAATTGTTTTGAGATATGGAGATGGTGATATTAGAGTCATGCTAGTTGAGTAGTTGTGAATTTGAGAAATACTTGTGTTAAAGTTTGTGATTACCATAGCATGCACGTATGGTGAACCGTCATGTGATGAAGTCAGAGCATGCTTTATTTATTGATTGTCTTCCTTATGAGTGGCGGTCGGGAACGAGCGATGGTCTTTTCCTACCAATTTATCCCCCTAGGAGCATGCACATAGTACTTTGTTTAGATAACTAATAGATTTTTGCAATAAGTATGTGAGTTCTTTATGACTAATGTTGAGTCCATGGATTATACGCACTCTCACCCTTCCACCATTGCTAGCCTCTATAGTACCGTGCAACTTTCGCCGGTACCATAAACCCACCATTTATCTTCCTCAAAACAACCACCATACCTACATATTATGGCATTTCCATAGCCATTCCGAGATATATTGTCATGCAACTTTCCACCGTTCTGTTTATTATGACATGCTTCACCATTGTCATATTGCTTTGCATGATCATGTAGTTGCCATTGTATTTGTGGCAAAGCCACCGTTCATAATTCTTTCATACATGTCACTCATGAGTCATTGCACATCCTGGTACACCACCGGAGGCATTCATATAGAGTCATATCTTGTTCTAAGTATCGAGTTGTAATTCTTGAGTTGTAAGTAAATAAAAGTGTGATGATCATCATTATTAGAGCATTGTCCCAAGTGAGGAAAGGATGATGGAGACTATGATTACCCCACAAGCCGGGATGAGACTCCGGACGAAAAAAAGAGAAGGCCCAGAAAAAAGAGAGAAAAAGAGAGAAGGGGCAATGCTACTATCATTTTACCACACTTGTGCTTCAAAGTAGCACCATGATCTTCATGATAGAGAGTCTCCTATGTTGTCAGTTTCATATACTAGTGGGAATCTTTCATTATAGAACTTGGCTTGTATATTCCAATGATGGGCTTCCTCAAAATGACCTAGGTCTTCATGAGCAAGCAAGTTGGATGCACACCCACTTAGTTTCTTTTTGAGCTTTCATACACTTATAGCTCTAGCGCATCCGTTGCATGGCAATCCCTACCCACTCACATTGATATCTATTAATGGGCATCTCCATAGCCCGTTGATACGCCTAGTTGATGTGAGACTATCTTCTCCTTTTTTGTCTTCTCCACAACTACCCTTCTATTCCAAATATAGTACTATATCCATGGCCCACGCTCATATATTGCGTGAAGATTGAAAAAGTTTGAGAACACCAAAAGTATGAAACAATTGCTTGGCTTGTCATCGGGGTTGTGCATGATTTAAATACATTGTGTGGTGAAGATGGAGCATAGCCAGACTATATGATTTTGTAGGGATAGCTTGCTTTGGCCATGTTTTTTTGAGGAGACATGATTGCTTTATTAGTATGCTTGAAGTATTATTATTTTTATGTCAATATTAAACTTTTGTCTTGAATCTTATGGATGTGAACATTCATGCCACAAATAAAGAGAATTACTTAGAGAAATATGTTAGGTAGCATTCCACATAAAAAATTCAGTTTTTATCATGTACCTACTCGAGGACGAGCGGGAATTAAGCTTGGGGATTGATACGTCTCCAACGTATCTATAATTTTTGATTGCTCCATGCTATATTATCTACTGTTTTGGACATTATTGGGCTTTATTATCCACTTTTATATTATTTTTGGGACTAACCTATTAACCGAAGGCCCAACCCAGAATTGCTCTTTTTTGCCTATTTTAGGGTTTCGAAGAAAAGGAATATCAAACGGAGTCCAAACGGAATGAAACCTTCGGGAACGTGATTTCTAGGAAGATTATGATCCGGGAGACTTGGACCTATGTCAAGAAAAGAAACAGGAGGCCACAAGGTAGGGGGCGCGCCTACCCCCCCAGGCGCGCCCTCCACCCTCATGGGCACCTTGTTGCTCCACTGACGTACTCCTTCCTCCTATATATACCTACGTACCCCCAAACGATCAGATACGGAGCCAAAAACCTAATTCCACCACCGCAACTTTCTGTATCCACGAGATCCCATCTTAGGGCCTATTCCGGAGCTCCGCCGGAGGGGGCATCGATCACGGAGGGCTTCTACATCAACACCATAGCTTCTCCGATGAAGTGTGAGTAGTTTACCTCAGACCAACGGGTCCATAGTTATTAGCTAGATGGCTTCTTCTCTCTTTTTGGATCTCAATACAATGTTCTCCCCCTCTCTTGTGGAGAACTATTCGATGTAATCTTCTTTTTGCGGTGTGTTTGTTGAGACCGATGAATTGTGGGTTTATGATCAAGTCTATCTATGAACAATATTTGAATCTTATCTGAATTCTTTTATGTATGATTGGTTATCTTTGCAAGTCTCTTCGAATTATCAGTTTGGTTTGGCCTACTAGATTGATCTTTCTTGCAATGGGAGAAGTGCTTAGCTTTGGGTTCAATCTTGCGGTGTCCTTTCCCAGTGACAGTAGGGGCAGCAAGGCACGTATTGTACTGTTGCCATCGAGGATAACAAGATGGGGTTTTCTTCATATTGCATGAGTCTATCCCTCTACATCATGTCATCTTGCTTAAGGCGTTACTCTGTTTTTGACTTAATACTCTAGATGCATGCTGGATAGCGGTCGATGAGTGGAGTAATAGTAGTAGATGCAGGCATGAGTCGGTCTACTTGTCTCGGACGTGATGCCTATATACATGATCATACCTAGATATTCTCATAACTATGCTCAATTCTGTCAATTGCTCAACAGTAATTTGTTCACCCACCGTAGAATACTTATGCTCTCGAGAGAAGCCACTAGTGAAACCTATGGCCCCCGGGTCTATCTTTATCATATTAATCTCCTACTACTTAGTTATTTCCTTTGCTATTTACTTTGCCTTTATTTTACTTTGCATCTTTATCATAAAAATACCAAAAATATTATCTTATCATATCTATCAGATCTCACTCTCGTAAGTGGCCTTATAGGGATTGACAACCCCTATTTGCGTTGGTTGCGAGGATTTATTTGTTTTGTGCAGGTACGAGGGACTCGTGCATAGCCTCCTACTGGATTGATACCTTGGTTCTCAAAAACTAAGGGAAATACTTACGCTACTTTGCTGCGTCATCCCTTCCTCTTCGGGGAAAACCAACGCAGTGCTCAAGAGGTAGCAGGGATGCTGATATGTCTCCAACGTATCTATAATTTTTGATTGTTCCATGCTATTATATTATTTGTTTTGGATGTTTATGGGCTTTATTATGAACTTTTATATTATTTTTGGGACTAACCTATTAACCTAGAGCCCAGTGCCAGTTTCTGTTTTCTTGCCTATTTCAGTGTTTCGAAGAAAATGAATATCAAACGGAGTCCAAACGGAATGAAACCTTCGGGAAAGTTATTTTTGGAACGGAAGCAATCTAGGAGACTTGGAGTAGACGTCGGGGAAGCTTCGAGGTGGCCACGAGGCAGGGAGGCGCGCCTGCCCCCTGGGCGCGCCCCCACCCTCTTGGGCCCCTCGTGGCTCCCCTGACCGACATCTTTCGCCTATATATGTCCATATACCCCAAAAACTTCGGGGAGCAGAATAGATCGGGAGTTCCACCGCCAGAAGCCTCAGTAGCCACCAAAAACCAATCTAGACCCGTTCCGGCACCATGCAGGAGGGGGGGATCCCTCTCCGGTGGCCATCTTCATCATCCTGGTGCTCTCCATGACGAGGAGGGACTAGTTCACCCTCGGGGCTGAGTGTATGTACCAGTAGCTATGTGTTTGATCTCTCTCTCGTGTTCTTGAGTTGGCACGATCTTGATGTATCGCGAGCTATGCTATTATAGTTGGATCTTATGATGTTTCTCCCCCTCTACTCTCTTGTGATGAATTGAGTTTTCCATTTGAAGTTATCTTATCAAATTGAGTCTTTAAGGATTTGAGAACACTTGGTGTATGTCTTGCATGTGCTTATCTATGGTGACAATGGGATATCGCGTGATCCACTTGATGTATGTTTTGGTGATCAACTTGCGAGTTCCATGACCTCATGAACTTATGCATAGGGGTTGGCACACATTTTCGTCTTGACTCTCCGGTAGAAACTTTGGGGCACTCTTTGAAGTTCTTTGTGTTGGTTGAATAGATGAATCTGAGATTGTGTGATGCATATCGTATAATCATACCCGCGGATACTTGAGGTGACATTGGAGTATCTACGTGACATTAGGGTTTTGGTTGATTTGTGTCTTAAGGTGTTATTCTAGTACGAACTCTATGATAGATTGAACGGAAAGAATAGCTTCATGTTATTTTACTACGGACTCTTGAATAGATCGATCGGAGAGGATAACTTTGAGGTGGTATCGTACCCTAGCATAATCTCTTCGTTTGTTCTCCGCTATTAGTGACTTTGGAGTGACTCTTTGTTGCATGTTGAAGGATAGTTATATGATCCAATTATGTTATTATTGTTGAGGGAACTTTCACTAGTGAAAGTATGAACCCTAGGCCTTGTTTCAAAACATTGCAATACCGTTTGTGCTCACTTTTATCATTATTTACCTTGCTGTTTTTATATTTTCAGATTACAAAAACCATTATCTACTATCCATATTACACTTGTATCACCATATCTTCGCCGAACTAGTGCACCTATACAATTTACCATTGTATTGGGTGTGTTGGGGACACAAGAGACTCTTTGTTATTTGGTTGCAGGGTTGCTTGAGAGAGACCATCTTCATCCTATGCCTCCCACGAATTGATAAACCTTAGGTCATCCACTTGAGGGAAATTTGCTACTGTCCTACAAACCTCTGCACTTGGAGGCCCAACAACGTCTACAAGAAGAAGGTTGTGTAGTAGACATCACTCATCGTGGTGGCCGCCAGGATGATGAAGATGGCCACCGGTGATGATTCCCCCTCCGGTAGGGTGCCAAAACAAGGTCTAGATTGGTTTTCGGTGGCTATAGAGCCTTGTGGTGGCGGAACTTATAATCTAGGGTTATTTCTGATGGTTTCTCTATTTATAGGATTTTTTGGCGTCGGTTTCACACGAAGATGGGCCTCGAGGTGAGCACAACCCACCAGGGCAAGCCTAGCCCACCAGGCACGCCCTGGTAGGTTGTGCCCTTCTCATGGCTCTTCTTTCCCTCCCACGAAGCTTTAGGGGTCTCTTTTGTTTCAAAAAATCGTCAAAAAGTTTCAGCTCATTTGGAGAACTTCCATTTCTACACAAAAAACAACACCACGGTAGTTCTGCTAAAAACAACGTCAGTCTGGGTTACTTCCATGCAAATCATACCAAAACCATATAAAATTGTTGTACACATGGCATGAATACTTCATAAATTATAGATACGTTGGATACATATCATTTAGCATGTTCCTTTATCCTAACAGGGATGGTTTCTCAATATAAGTAGTATGAACAACTAGATCAACATTATAAAGTATAGTTTCTTCTTTAGCTAGTACTGGTTCCTTAATTTCTTCTTTAATAGGTGGGTGATATTTAAACCACTTCTCTTTAGGGAGATCAACATGAGTAGCAAATGATTCAAAAAAGGAGGCTTATATCTTGGAGTCCAGCCCATATTTAGTGCTAAACTTTTGAAAAGCATCGGTATTCATAAAAGATTTAACACAATCATACTTTAGCTTAATACCTGTCTCTTTACCTTCATCGAGTTCCCAATCTTGAGAGTTGCATTTAATTATTTCCAAAGGATCCCACCGGAATTCAATAGTCTTCTTTATAAAATAACCAACATAAGAAGTATCGAGCATGGATCGATCATTATGAGAAAGCCGAGCATAAAAATTCTGGATAATAATTTCTCTTGATAGCTCATGATTGGGGCATGAATATAACATTGACTTAAGCCTCCCCCAAGCTAGAGCGATACTTTATCCTTCACGTGGCCAAAAATTATATATGTAATTCCGATCACGATGAACTATATGCATATGATACAATTTTTGGTGGAACTCCAATTTCAATCGATTCCAATCCGAAGATCCAATACCATTGCATAGCCTATACCATGCCAATGCCTTTCCCTTAAAAGATAAAGGGAAAACCTTCTTCGTAACTTCATCTCCGGGCAAACCTGCAAGCTCGAACAATCCACAAATTTGTTCCACATATATCAAGTGCATATCAGGATGTTCAGTTCCATCTCCTACATAAGGATTAGCTAGCAGTTGTTCTATCATACCCAAAGGAATTTCATATTCAATATTTTCAGTAGGTGCAGTGGGTTGAGGGGTAGCTAATTGTGGTTCCGGCCGAGGTGAAGATACCCCAAACAAACCCCTCAAAGGATTGTTTTCCATAGTAACAAGTGGCAGTAAATTTTAGCACACTAGATAAATGTTTCCTTACCAAATTCTACTTACCAAAGGCGCTTCACTTCCCCGCAATGGTGCCAGAATATAGCCTTGATGACTCACAAGTATAGGGGATCAATTGTAGCTCTTTTCGATAAGTAAGAGTGTCGAACCCAATGAGGATCAGAAGGAAATGACAAGTGGTTTTCAGCAAGGTAATGTCTGCAAGTGCTGAAATTGTAAGTAGCAGAGTAGTTTGATAGCAAGATAATTTGTAACGAGCAAGTAAGGATAATAGTAGCAAAAGTGCAGCAAGGTAGCCCAATCCTTTTGAGGCAAAGGACATGCCAAAACGGTATCTTATAATAAGCAAAGTGTTCTTGAGGGTACACGGGAATTTCATCTAGTCACTTTCATCATATTGGTTCGATTTGTGTTCACTACTTTGATAATTTGATATGTGGGTGGACCGGTGCTTAGGTGTTGTTCTTACTTGAACAAACCTCCTACTTATGATTAACCCTCCCGCAAGCATCCACAACTACGAGAAAAATATTAAGAATAAATTCTAACCATAGCAGTAAACTTTTGGATCCAATCGGTCCCTTACGGAATAGCGCATAAACTAGGGTTTAAGCTTCTGTCACTCTCGCGACCCATCATCTAATTGCCCTCCACAATGTATTCCCTTAGGCCCAAATTTGGTGAAGTGCCATGTAGTCGACGTTCACATGACACCACTATGGAAATCACAACATACATACTATCAAAATATCGAACACATATCGAGTTCACATGATTACTTGCAACATGATTTCTCCCGTGACCTCAAGAAAAAAATTAACTACTCACAAGTGATAAACATGCTCAAGATCAAAGGGGTATTAAATAGCATAATGGATCTAAACATATAATCTTCTGCCAAATAAACCATATAGTAATGAACTACAAGATGTAATTAACACTACTAGTCACCCACAAGCACCAATCTATAGCTCCGGTAACAAGATTGAACACAAGAGATGAACTAGGGTTTGAGATGGAATGGTGCTGTTGAAGATGTTGATGGAGATAGCCCTCCCCAAGATGGGAGAGTTGTTGGTGATGATGGTAGATCGTGCTCTTATGATTGAAGGGAAGCAGCAGCAAATTGAGAATCGCAAAAGGAGGTATGGACAAGGGAAGTACAATTCAGGAGCTCAGCAGAAGCCACGTTTTACCCCTAGACCGGGAGGACATTTTCAGCATACCCATGGAGGAGGTAGCTCGCACAATCACAATGGCACCAAGAATGGTAATGGCAATGGAGGAAGCAACGGCCAGAATCGCACCAACCCCTCAACCCCAGCCAAGAAGGACCTGAGCCAAGTCACTTGCTTTAAGTGTCAAAAGACCGGACATTATGCCAATGAATGTCCTGAAGGCCAAAATGGCAATGGAAGTTCTGGGAAGAAGCCGAACCCTTTCAACAGGGGACAGGTGAACCACGTTAGCGTGGAGGAGGTTGAAGCTCAGCCTGATGCAGTAATAGGTAAGTTTTTGGTTAAGTCATTTACTGCACTCGTTCTTTTTGATACTGGTGCATCGCATTCATACATATCAAGGGGATTTGTGGATAAGTATAACCTATCAACCCAAGCCCTTAGGTCACCCATGTTAGTAACCTCGCCTGGAGCAGAGTATGTGGCTAGTCTATGGTGTGATCGGTTACCATTAAGGATTGGTAACTATGTTTTTTCCCTCAGACCTAATAGTATTGGAATCCCAAGGATTGGATGTGATATTAGGCATGGATTGGTTATCAAAGTATGAAGGGAATATTGAATGTGCTAGTAAGTCAATTTTGCTTACCACCATAGAAGGGAGAAGGATCAAGTATGTATCCCGGCATGTGCCAAAGAGGACTCAAGTAAATTGCCTAACAGGAGTTGTGCAGGAGGAAGTACCAGTAGTGAAGGATTTCCCTGATGTATTTCCAGAAGAGTTGCCAGGCATGCCACCGAATAGAGATATTGAGTTTTTGATTGAGCTATTGCCAGGCACAGGGCCAATTTCAAAGAGACCATATAGGATGCCAGCAAAGGATTTGGTGGAAATTAAGAAGCAGATTAAGGAGTTACTGGATAAGGAATATATCCGCCCAAGTTCTTCGCCTTGGGGATCGCCAGTACTTCTAGTGGAGAAGAAGGATGGATCGTTAAGGATGGTTGTTGATTATCGAGGATTGAATGAAGTAACGATCAAGAACAAGTACCCACTACCGATGATCAATGATCTGTTTGATCGATTGCAAGGAGCTAAGGTATTTTCCAAGATCGATCTGCGATCAGGATACCACCAGTTGAAGATTCGAGAACAGGATATACCGAAGACAACTTTTACCACCAGGTATGGGCTGTACGAGTATACCGTTATGTCATTTGGTCTGACTAACGCACCTGCCTATTTTATGAACATGATGAACAAAGTATTCATGGAGTTTTTGGATAAGTTCGTCGTGGTGTTCATTGATGATATCCTGGTTTACTCGAAGAATGAAGAGGAGCATAAGGAACATTTGCGACTAGTACTTGGAAAGCTCAGAGAACATCAATTATATGCCAAGTTCAGCAAATGTGAGTTTTGGATGAAGGAAGTAGGATTCCTCGGACACGTTATATCAGGCGAAGGTATAGCAGTCAATCCCACTAAAGTTGATACCATGACCAAGTGGGAAGCCTCAACAACAGTTGGAGAGATCCGGAGTTTTCTTGGACTCGTAGGATACTACCGGAGATTTATTGAGAATTTCTCAAAGATTGCGAAGCCTATGACTGAGTTGTTGATGAAAGATACCAAGTTCGTATGGACGGAGGAATGTGAGGCTAGTTTCCAGGAGTTGAAGAAACGCTTGGTTACCTCACCAGTGTTGATTTTTCCAGACCAGACCAAAGATTATGAGGTGTATTGCGACGCTTCACGTCGAGGACTTGGAGCAGTGCTTATGCAAGAAGGGAGAGTTGTTTCATATGCATCAAGACAACTGAAACCTCATGAGTTGAATTATGCCACACATGATTTGGAGTTAGCAGCCGTAGTGCATGCTTTGAAAACATGGAGGCATTTCCTCATTGGAAATCATTGTGAGGTGTACACGGATCATAAGAGTTTGAAGTACATTTTCACACAGAAGGAGTTGAACCTCAGACAAAGGAGATGGTTGGAGCTTATCAAGGATTATGATATGAGATTACATTATCACCCCAGAAAAGCTAATGTAGTAGCTGACGTATTAAGCCGTAAGAGCCATGTCAATACATTAATGACGGGAGAAATACCCAAGGCGTTAGCAAAAAATCTTCGAGAGTTATGTTTAGAAATAGTTCCGAGAGGCTATGTAGCAGCATTGGAGATTCAGTCAACTTTGATGGATAGAATCAGAGAAGCTCAGAAGACTGACAAAGAAATTGCCGCTATTAAGGAGAAACTTAGCAAAGGAAAAGCTAAGGGATTTCGTGAGGATGAGCACGATACCCTATGGTTTGAAGACCGCGTTTACGTGCCCAATGACCCGGAGATCAGGGAGTTGATACTGCAAGAGGCACACGACTCACCGTATTCGATTCACCCAGGAAATACCAAGATGTATTTGGATTTGAAAGATATTTTCTGGTGGACCGGAATGAAGAAGGATATTGCGGAGTACGTAGCAGTTTGTGATGAATGTCAGAGAGTAAAGGCAGAGCATCAGAAGCCAGCAGGATTGTTACAACCAATGCCGATACCCGAATGGAAGTGGGATAAGTTAGGCATGGATTTTATCACGGGATTGCCTAGGACTCGTTCAGGCTATGACTCAATTTGGGTTGTAGTCGATCGATTGACGAAAGTAGCTCATTTCATCCCAGTAAAGACCACTTACACCAGTGCTAAGTTGGCAAAGATATACATGACCAGGATCGTATGTTTGCATGGAGTTCCAAGGAGTATCGTATGAGATAGAGGAACCCAGTTTACCTCAAAGTTCTGGAAGCAGTTGCACGAAACTTTGGGTACCAGGCTAGAATTCAGTACAACTTTTCATCCACAGATAGATGGACAGATCGAGAGAGTTAGTTAGATTTTCGAGGATATGCTGAGAGCTTGTGCGCTAGATTACGGATCTAGTTGGGACGATAATTTGCCATATGCAGAGTTCTCTTATAACAACAATTACCAAACCAGTTTAAAGATGGCCCCTTTCGAAGCATTGTACAGAAGAAGGTGCAGGACACCGTTGTCGTGGGATGAAGTTCGAGACCGCCATTTGGACCTGACTTGATTAAAGAGTCTGAACAGAAGGTGAAATTGATTCGCGATAGGCTCAAGGTAGCTCAATCCAGACAGAAAAGTTATGCAGATTCTAAACGCAAGGAAACAGTTTACGAAGTCGGAGATAGAGCTTATCTTCGAGTATCTCCACTTCGGGGAACAAAGTGTTTTGGAGTTAAAGGGAAGTTAGCGCCACAATTTGTAGGACCATATCGAGTTTTGGAGCGTATGGGAGAAGTGGCCTACAAGTTGGAATTGCCCGAAGGATTGCCAGGAGTTCATGATGTGTTTCATGTTTCTCAGTTAAAGAAGTGTCACGCGGAGATGGCTGACATACCGTTGAGAGACACAGTGCCTTTGGAAACTATTCAGTTGGATAATGATTTGACATACGAGGAGAAACCAGTTAAGATTCTCGAGTTTGCCAGCCGAGTTACTCGCAGCAGGGTTATCAAGTTTTGCAAGGTTCAGTGGAGCCACCACACGGAGGATGAAGCCACCTGGGAACAAGAGGAAGATTTGCTCAAGGACCACCCTCACCTATTTTCTAGCCAACCCGAATCTCGAGGGCGAGATTCATCTTAAGGGGGGTAGGTTTGTAACATCCCAAATTTTCAATTTGGAATGTTATACATTAGATCATCATTGCATATCATATTTTATTTTGCATTTTGGCTGATCCTAGAAATTCTACGCAACTCAATGACCCACGGAGAGAGTTGGGGATTTCGTTATTTTCATATTTGAGTTTTCTCAAATTTTGAGAATAGGATCATTTGATTTTATTTATTTTATCATCAATTATTTCTATTACAAAAATATAAGAGAGGGAATAAAATGACTTTCCCAAAATAAAGAAATATTGAGGATTTAATAATAAAATCAAATAATATTTTATTTCAGAGTTTTTCGGTGTTTTATTTGAATTTAGGAAAAATGTGTGTTTTTCAAAATTGCATTTAGGTACCAAATAAATATTCACCTTGTGCGGCTTGATTTTAGAAGCCCGTGAAAATTTATTTCGGAATTTTTGGAGTCTGTTTAGTATTTCTTTTTATTTTTCTTTTGCGCGTAATTAAAAAAAACGCGCGCCGACCTACGGGCCGTGTCCGACCTGGACACCGGCCCGGGCAGGCTTTATAAGCCGGGGCAGCCCACCCGGGCAAAACCCTAGCCGCCCCAGCCCCAAGCCGCCACCGCCGCCGACGCCCCGCCGCCGCCGCGTCGCCTCGCCGCACGCCGCCCGAGGTTTGCCGCCGCTTCGAAATCCGCGCCGTTTTTTTCGTAAAACCGTTCGGTTTTTTTGTCGGTTTTTCCGTCGTTTTTTTTAGATTCGTTTTTTTAAATAGATTGGTTTTTCCGGTTTATTTAAATAGTGAGCGTTCGTCCGTTCGTTCGTTTTAGCAAGCATTCATCGTTTTTCTTTTTCTCGCATTTATTCCGCGATTTTTCTGATCGCGATTCCTGATCCGATTTTCGTTTTAGTATAACTTTTCGCTCGTTTATCGGAATCAGGCGATTCAAGCGCCTGGAGTTTCGTCTCGAAACCCTCTATCCATTTAACCAACTTAAACCAGATTTTGCTACTGTAAAATTTGCCCTAGATCCAGATTAGTAGAACGAAGTTGTTTTCTTTCGCCGTTTGACTTTCGTTGCTTCGTTCAATTTGATTCTTTTTGCCAATTGGAGTTCTTAAGTTGAACCTTCTGGTTAGATCTCTTATTTGAGTCTTACCCGTGCAGTAGATGAGTACTTATTATATGCTTGTTTGTTTGTCTGCAATAGAATACCCGAAGTGCGCCGCTTGTTACTTCGAATCTCTAGGTTTCGCGGATCATCAGCAAGGCAAGTAACACTTTGATCATACCTTTTCTACTACCCAGTTTTATTGCATTAGATCAATCCTCACACAATGCATGATTAGGATCTAACTAAATTGTGGGATGGGAAGTAGTTGAGGTAGTACCTATTACCTGTTTATTATCAAACCTTTGGGAGTTACTTCTACGTTTGCTTATTATGCCATGCTATGCTAGTAGACGTGGATTGGGTGAGTGATATCCATGACAGATCTGAGTTTGTTAATTAATGGTTTATCTAAGGTGGCAACTTAAACACACATCTGGGTGGATTGAGGCACCTGGGTATTCCAGGACTTGCCTGTTTTCTTTTGGACCACCACCCAGGCTCAAAGGGATCATGAGACTATTCATACTAGAAACTTCCGTGTGCAGCCACAAGCTATTATGGGCTCTAGCATAGTTGACTAAGTCGTGCAACTCTTACAGTGGTAGACTAGCAGATGTAGGGGATGCAGGTGGTACGGTCTACCCGATCGTAAGGTGCTAGCGCTTTTGAAAGACTATGTCTCGATCATCCGTCTTCTCAAACACCTTGTAGTGCGAGAAACCAAACGAAGGCGATCGAGTCTTGTGGGGAAAAGTGCGCAAACCTCTGCAGAGTGTAATAAACTAATCATGGTTAGCCGTGTCCCCGGTTATGGACATCTTGAGTATCTAGTACCTGGATTATCATGTGAATCTCAACATGTTACTCTAAATTAATTTTGTTGGGTTATGTTTAATGATGATGTTTAATTGGGATTGAGAATGCTGTCAACCATTCTCAATGTTTAACAACTACCATGATAGTTAAATAAATTTATTCCTTTGAAGTAGGGAAAAATTGGCTTTACGCAAAACTGTAACCATACAGCTTTCCACTAGCCAAATATGCATATAGTATAGCTGTTTCATTCCATTACTCTCTATGTGTTACCTTGCCAGCATATTCCATGTGCTGACCCGTTTCGGGCTGCAACGTTAATGTTGCAGACTTTTCAGACGACGATTAAGGAGTTTTAGGTCGTGGTTCTATACTCAGTGATGCCGTTGGAGTTGATGGACTCACTTATCTTCCAAGCCTTCCGCTGTTATCGTTATTAGATGGCCTTAAGCCATATTTATTGTAATAAGTTCTCTTATGAGACACTCGATGTAATACGTGTGTGATTGCTACTCTGCTATAAATCCTCCGAGTACTGTGTGGTGTCAGCATTACTGATCCATGGATGACACCGGAGCACAGAGATCAGACTGTTTGAGGTCTGGTTGCTACAGCTTGAGAGAGACCATCTTCATCCTACGCCTCCTACAGATTGATAAACCTTAGGTCATCCACTTGAGGGAAATTTGCTACTGTTCTACAAACCTCTGCACTTGGAGGCCCAACAACGTCTACAAGAATAAGGTTGTGTAGTAGACATCAAGCTCTTTTCTGGCGCCGTTGCCGGGGAGGTGAGTGCTTGAAGGTATATCTTTAGATCTTGTAATCGAGTCTTTTAGTTTCTTGTTTTATCACTAGTTTAGTTTATAAAAGAAAACTATAAAAATGGAATTGAGCTTGTCTCATACGCTTCACCTTTTTAATATCTTTCGTAAGTATGGTGGAAAGGATAATTGTGCTCAAGTGCTAGAAGAAGAAATCTATAAATTTTTTGGCACTAAATATTTGAATGATGAGCATGATTGCAATGTTGTTAGTATGAATTCCTTGAATATCTATGATGCTAATGATATGCAAAGCCACAAGCTTGGGGAAGCTATGTTTGATGAAGATGATATTTTTTATCCCCCAAGTTTTGATGAGCAAATTTATTATGATGAAAGCATGCCTCCTATCTATGATGATTATTGTGATGACACGTATGCTTTAAAGAATAATGATAACAATGAACCTTGTCATCTTGTTCTTAATTTTCAATCACATGATAGTTATTTTGTTGAGTTTGCTCCCACTAGTATTAATGAGAAGAACCTTGCTTATGTCGAGAGTAGTAAATTTTCTATGCTTGTAGATCACGAAAAGAATGCTTTATGTGCTGGTTATATTGTTGAATTCATTCATGATGCTACTGAAAATTATTATGAGGGAGGAATATATGCTTGTAGGAATTGCAATACTATCAAGTTTCCTCTCTATGTGCTTAAAATCTTGAAGTTATGCTTGTTTTGCCTTCCTATGCTAGTTGATTATTGTTCCCACAAGTTGTTTGCTCACAAAATCCCTATGCATAGGAAGTGGGTTAGGCTTAAATGTGTTAGTCATATTCTTCATGATGCTCTCTTTATGTTTCAATTCTTATCCTTTATGTGAGCATCATTCAAATCATCATGCCTAGCTAGGGGCATTAAACGATAGCGCTTGTTGGGAGGCAACCCAATTTTATTTTAGTTCCTTGCTTTTTGTTCCTGTTTAGTAATAAATAATTCATTTATCCTCTGTTTAGATGTGGTTTTATGCTTTTAATTAGTGTTTGTGTCAAGTAGAACCTTTGGGAAGACTTGGGGAAAGTCTTGTTGATAATGCTGTAAAAAACAGAAACTTTAGCACTCACAAGAATTACTGCCATCTGTATTTGGAAAGTGATATTTAGTTAATTCTTTTTGCAGATGATTCATAGATAAATTCCTCACCTCCATAAATTTATTTGAGAATTTTATGAGTTCCATAAGTATACGTTTGATTCAGATTACTGCAGACTGTTCTGTTTTTGACAGATTCTGTTTTCAATGTGTTGTTTACTTATTTTGATGAATCTATGGCTAGTAAAAGAGTTTATAAACCATAGAGAAGTTGGAATACAGTAGGTTTAACACCAATATAAATAAAGAATGAGTTCATTACAGTATCTTGAAGTGGTGATTTTTTTATACTAACGGAGCTTATGAGTTTTTTGTTAAGTTTTGTGTTGTGAAGTTTTCAAGTTTTGGGTAAGGATTCGATGGACTATGAAATAAGGAGTGAAAAGAGCCTAATCTTGGGGATGACCAAGGCACCCCAAGGTAATATTCATGTATAGCCAAGAGCCTAAGCTTGGGGATGCCCCGGAAGGCATCCCCTCTTTCGTCTTCGTTCATCGGTAACTTTACTTGGAGCTATATTTTTATTCACCACATGATATGTGTTTTGCTTGGAGTGTCAATTTATTTTGTTAATATTTGCTTTATGTTATTTAGAACAATGTTTTGCATATTTTATTTCAATAAAAGTGGCATTGATAGCCTTCACTATGCCTATTTTAGAAGTCCACATGTTGCTGTTTGAAAACAGAAAGTTTACCGCTGTTGCAATAATTCCCTAGAAAAGTCAGAATGTGATAAAATGTTGAAACCTTTTGCATATTAAGATCTGATAAATTTACTACAGTGGGAATTTTCTTTCATAATTTTTGGAGCTAGGGAAGTATGGATGTTTCTGCATTCTTTACAGACTGTCCTGTTTAGGCAGATTGCTGTTATGTTTGCATATGTTTGCTTCTTTAATGATTCTATTTGAGGATAGGACTATTAAATATGCAGAGGCATTTAGTATTCAATTTTGAATAATAGTTTTAGGGATTTTCTACAGTATAGTACGATAAGGTTTTGGCAATGGTTTATACTAACTTATCTCACGAGTCCTTGTTGAGTTTTGTGTGGATGAAGCTTTTGAGATTTAGGGAGACCTTGATATGAGAGGAATTAAGGAGACACAAAATCTCAAGCTTGGGGATTCCCAAGGCACCCCAATATAATATTTCAAGAAGTCTCAAGCATCTAAGCTTGGGGATGCCCTGGTTGGCATCCCGCCTTTCTTCTTCAACAACTATCGGTTAGTTTCGGTTGATCCTAAGTTTTTGCTTCTTCACATGATGTTTGCTATTCTTAGAATGCCATTTTCTTTTGCTTTGCTTGCTGTTTGAATAAAATACCAAGATCTGAAATTCTCAAATGTTAGAGAGTCTTCACATAGTTGCATAATTATTCAACTACTCATTGATCTTCACTTATATCTTTCGGAGTAGTTTGTCATTTGCTCTAGTGCTTCACTTATATATTTTAAAGCATGGTGGTAGTTTTATTTTGAAGAAATAGATGAACTCTCATGCTTCACTTAGATTATTTTGAGAGTCTTAAATAGCATGGTAATGTGCTTAACCCTAATATGCTAGGTATACAAGATTAGTAAAAACTTTCTTATGAGTGTTTTGAATACTAAGAGAAGTTTGATGCTTGATGATTGTTATGAGATATGGAGGTAATAATATCAAAGTCGTGCTAGTTGAGTAGTTGTGAAATTCAGAAATACTTATGTTGAAGTTTGCAAGTCCTGTAGCATGCATGTATGGTAAACATTATGCAACAAATTTGAAACATGAGGTGTTATTTGATTGTCTTCCTTATGAGTGGCGGTCGGGGACGAGCGATGGTCTTTTCCTACCAATCTATCCCCCTAGGAGCATGAGCGTAGTGCCGAGATTTTTGATGACTTGTAGATTTTTGCAATAAGTATGTGGGTTCTTTATTGAAGGAAATATGCCCTAGAGGCAATAATAAAGTTATTATTTATTTCCTTATATCATGATAAATGTTTATTATTCATGCTAGAATTGTATTAACCGGAAACATAATACATGTGTGAATACATAGAAAACAGAGTGTCACTAGTATGCCTCTACTTGACTAGCTCGCTGATCAAATATGGTTATGTTTCCTAACCATAGACATGAGTTGTCATTTGATTAATGGGATCACATCATTAGGAGAATGATGTGATTGACTTGACCCATTCCGTTAGCTTAGCACTTGATCGTTTAGTTTGTTGCTATTGCTTTCTTCATGACTTATACATGTTCCTATGACTATGAGATTATGCAACTCCCGTTTACCGGAGGAACACTTTGTGTGCCACCAAACGTCACAATGTAACTGGGTGATTATAAAGGTGCTCTATAGGTGTCTCCGAAGGTACTTGTTGGGTTGGCGTATTTCAAGATTAGGATTTGTCACTCCGATTATCGGAGAGGTATCTCTGGGCCCACTCGGTAATGCATATCACTATAAGCCTTGCAAGCATTGCAACTAATGAGTTAGTTGCGGGATGATGTATTACGGAACGAGTAAAGAGACTTGCCGATAATGAGATTGAACTAGGTATTGAGATATCGACGATCGAATCTTGGGCAAGTAACATACCGATGACAAAGGGAACAACATATGTTGTTATGCGGTTTGACCGATAAAGATCTTCGTAGAATATGTAGGAGACAATATGAGCATCCAGGTTCCGCTATTGGTTATTGACCGGAGATATGTCTCGGTCATGTCTACATAGTTCTCGAACCCGTAGGGTCTGCACGCTTAAAGTTCGATGACGGTTATATTATGAGTTTATGTGTTTTGATGTACCCAAGGAGTTCGGAGTCCCGGATGAGATCAGGGACATGACGAGGAGTCTTGAAATGATTGAGACATAAAGATCGATATATTAGACGACTATATTCGGACATCGGAAAGGTTCCGAGTGATTCGGGTATTTTCGGGAGTACCGGGGAGTTACGGGCATTCGTATTGGGCCTTAATGGGCCATACGGGAAAGGAGAGAAAGGCCTCAAAGGTTGGCTGCACCCCTCCCCATGGGCTGGTCCGAATTGGACTAGGGAGGGGGGCGCCCCCTTCCTTCCTTTTCCTTCCCTCCTACTCCTACTACTTGGAAGGGATCCTAGTTCTACTAGGAAAGGGGGAATCCTACTCCCGGTGGGAGTAGGACTCCCCTAGGGCACGCCATAGAGAGGGACGGCCCTCCCCCTCCTCCACTCCTTTATATACGGGGGCAGGGGGCACCCCAAAGATACAACAATTGATCCTTTGGATCTCTTAGCCGTGTGCGGTGCCCCCCTCCACCATAATCCACCTCGGTCATATCGTAGCGGTGCTTAGGCAAAGCCCTGTGTCGGTAGAACATCATCATCGTCACCACACCATCGTGCTGACGGAACTCTCCCTCAAAGCTCGGCTGGATCGGAGTTCGAGGGACGTCATCGAGTTGAACGTGTGCAGAACTCGGAGGTGCCGTGCGTTTGGTACTTGATTGGTCGAATCATGAAGACGTATGACTACATCAACCGCATTGTGCTAAAGCTTCCGCTTTCGGTCTATGAGGGTACGTGGACACACTCTCCCCTCTCATTGCTATGCATCACCATGATCTTGCGTGTGCGTACGAAATTTTTGAAATTACTACGTTCCCCAACAGTGGCATCCGAGCCAGGTTTTATGCGTAGATGTCATATGCACGAGTAGAACACAAGTGAGTTGTGGGCGATATAAGTCATACTGCTTACCAGCATGTCATAATTTGGTTCGGCGGTATTGTTGGATGAAGCGGCCCGGACCGACATTACGCGAGACTGGTTTTACCGTCGTGCTATGCACACAGGTGACTAGCGGGTGTCAGTTTCTCCAACTTTAGTTGAACCGAGTGTGGCTACGCCCGGTCCTTGCGAAGGTTAAAACAGCACCAACTTGACAAACTATCATTGTGGTTTTGATGCGTAGGTAAGAACGGTTCTTGCTCAGCCCATAGCAGCCACGTAAAACTTGCAACAACAAAGTAGAGGACGTCTAACTTGTTTTTGCAGGGCATGTTGTGATGTGATATGGTCAAGACGTGATAAGATATAAGTTGTTGTATGAGATGATCATGTTTTGTTGAAGTTATCAGCAACTGGCAAAAGCCTTATGGTTGTCTCTCTATTGCATAAGATGCAAGCGCCAAATAATTGCTTTACTTTATCGCTATGCGATGGCAATAGTTGCAAGAGCAATAGTTGGCGAGACGACCATGTGACGACACATTGATATAGATCAAGATGATGGAGATCATGGTGTCATGCCGGTGACGATGGAGATCATGACGATGCTTTGGAGATGGATATCAAAGGCACAAGATGACCATGGCCATATCATGTCACATATTATGATTGCATGTGATGTTTATCTTTTATACATCTTATTTTGCTTAGTTCGGCGGTAGCATTATAAGATGATCCCTCACTAAATTATCAAAGTATAAGTGTTCTCCCTGAGTATGCACCGTTGCGAAAGTTCTTCGTGTTGAGACACCACGTGATGATCGGGTGTGATAGGCTCTACGTTCAAATACAACGGGTGCAAAACAGTTGCACACGCGGAATACTCACGTTAAATTTGACGAGCCTAGCATATAACAGATATGGCCTTGGAACATGGATACCGAAAGGTCGAGCATGAATCATATAGTAGATATGATCAACATAGTGATGTTCACCATTGAAACTACTCCATCTCACGTGATGATCGGACATGGTTTAGTTCATATGGATCACGTGATCACTTAGAGGATTAGAGGGATGTCTATCTAAGTGGGAGTTCTTAAGTAATATGATTAATTGAACTTTAATTTATCATGATTTTAGTCCTGGTAGTATTAGCATATCTATGTTGTAGATCAATAGCTCGCGATGTTGCTCCCCGTTTAATTTTTATATATTCCTAGAGAAAACTATGTTGAAAAATGTTAGTAGCAATGATGCGGATTGGATCCATGATCTGAGGATTAACCTTATTGCTGCACAGAAGTATTATGTCCTTGATGCACCGCTAGGTGACAGACCTATTGCAGGAGCAGATGCAGACGTTATGAATGTTTGACAAAAGCTCGGTATGATGACTACTTGATAGTTTAGTGCACCATGCTTAGAACCGGGACTTCAAAAATGTTTTGAACGCCACAGAGCATATAAGATGTTCTAAGAGTTGAAATTGGTATTTCATACTCATGCCCATGTCGAGAGGTATGAGACCTCTGACAGTACTTTGCCTACGAGATGGAGGAGAATTGCTCAGCTAGTGAGCATGTGCTCAAAATGTCTGAGTACTACAATCACTTGAATCAAGTGAGAGTTAATCTTCCAAATAAGATAGTGATTGACAGAGTTCTCCAGTCACTATCACCAAGTTGCTAGAACTTCGTGATGAACTATAATATGCAAGGATAACGGAAACGATTCCCAAGCTCTTCATGATGCTGAAATCGACGAAGGTAGAAATCAAGAAAAGCATCAAGTGTTGATGGTTAACAAGACCACTAGTTTCAAGAAAAGGGCAAAGGGAAAAGGGGAACTTCAAGAAGAACGGCAAGAAAGTTGCTGCTCAAGTGAAGAAGCCCAAGTCTGGACCTAAGCCTGACACTAAGTGCTTCTACTGCAAAGGAACTGGTCACTGGAAGCAGAACTACCCCAAGTATTTGGTGGATAAGAAGGATGGCAAAGTGAACAAAGGTATATTTGATATATAAATTATTGATGTGTATATTACTAGTGTTCGTAGAAACCCCTCGGTATTTGATACTGGTTCAGTTGCTAAGAGTAGTAACTCAAAACGGGAGTTGCAGAATGAACAGAAACTAGTTAAGGGTGAAGTGACGATGTGTGTTGGAAGTAGTTCCAAGATTGATATGATCATCATCGCACACTCCCTATACTTTTGGGATTAGTGTTGAACCTAAATAAGTGTTATTTGGTGTTTGCGTTGAGCATGAATATGATTTGATCACATTTATTGCAATACGGTTATTCATTTAAGTTAGAGAATAATTGTTATTCTGTTTACATGAATAAAACCTTATATGGTTACACACCCAATGAAAATGGTTCGTTGGATCTCGATCGTAGTGATACACATATTCATAATATTGAAGCCAAAAAATGCAAAGTTAATAATGATAGTGCAACTTATTTGTGGCACCGCTGTTTAGGTCATATTGGTGTAAAGCGCATGAAGAAACTCCATCCTGATGGGCTTTTGGAATCACTTGATTATGAATCACTTGATGCTTGCGAACCATGCCTCTTGGGCAAGATGACTAAAACGCCGTTCTACGGAACAATGGAGCGAGCAACAGATTTATTGGAAATCATACATACTGATGTATGTGGTCCGATGAATATTGAGGCATGCGGCAGGTATCATTATTTTCAGACCTTCACAGATGATTTGAGCAGATATGGGTATATCTACTTGATGAAACATAAAGTCTGAAACATTTGAAAAGTTCATATAATTTCAGAGTGAAGTAACAAGAAAATAAAATATGCGATCCTATCATGGAGGATAATATTTGAGTTATGAGTTTGGTCTTCATTTGAAACAATGCGGAATAGTTTTGCAACTCACGCCACCTGGAATACCACAGCGTAATGGTGTGTCTGGACGTCATAAATGTACTTTATTAGATATGGTGTGATCTATGATGTTTCTTACCAATCTACCACTATCGCTCTGGGGTTATGCATTAGAGACAACTGCATTCACGTTAAAAAAGGGCACCATCTAAATCCGTTGAGATGACACCTTATGAACTGTGGTTTGGCAAGAAACCAAAGTTGTCGTTTCTTAAAGTTTGGGACCGCGATGCTTATGTGAAAAAGTTTCGACATGATAAGCTCAAACCCAAATCGGAGAAATGTGTCTTCATAGGATACCCAAAGAGACAGTTGGGTACACCTTCTAATCACAAATCCGAAGGCAAAATATTTGTTGCTAAGAATGGATCCTTTCTAGAGAAAGAGTTTCTCTCGAAAGAAGTGAGTGGGAGGAAAGTAGAACTTGATGAGGTAACTATACCTGCTCCCTTATTGGAAAGTAGTTCATCACAGAAATCTGTTCCCGTGACTACTACACCAATTAGTGAGGAAGCTAATGATGATGATCATGTAACTTCAGATCAAGTTACTATCGAACCTCGTAAGGTCAACCAGAGTGAGATCCACACTAGAGTGGTAAGGTAATCCTGTTCTGGAGGTCATGTTAATTGACCATGACGAACCTACGAACTATGAGGAAGCGATGATGAGCCCAGATTCCGCGAAATGGCTTGAGGCCATAAAAATCTGAGATGGGATCCATGTATGAGAACAAAGTGTGGACTTTGGTTGACTTGCTCGATGATCAGCAAGCCATAGAAAATAAATGGATCTTCAAGAGGAAGACGGACGCTGATAGTAGTGCTACTATCTACAAAGCTAGAATTGTCGCAAAAGGTTTTCGACAAGTTCAAGGTGTTGACTACGATGAGAGTTTCTCACTCATATCTATGCATAAGTCTGTCCGAATCATGTTAGCAATTACTGCATTTTATGAAATCTAGCAAATGGATAAACAAAATTGCATTCCTTAATGGATTTATTAAAGAAGAGTTGTATATGATGCAACCAGAAGGTTTTGTCAATCCTAAAGGTGTTAACAAAATATGCAAGCTCCAGCAATCCATCTATGGACTGGTGCAAGCATCTCGGAGTTGGAATATACGCTTTGATAAGTTAATCAAAGCATATAGTTTTATACGGACTTGCGGTGAAGCTTGTATTTACAAGAAAGTGAGTGGGAGCACTACAGCATTTCTGATAAGTATATGTGAATGACATATTGTTGATCGGAAATAATGTAGAATTATTCTGCAAAGCATAAAGGAGTGTTTGAAAGGAGTTTTTCAAAGAAAGACCTCGGTGAAGCTGCTTACATATTGAGCATCAAGATCTATAGAGATAGATCAAGACGCTTGATAACTTTTTCAATGAGTACATACCTTGACAAGTTTTTGAAGTAGTTCAAAATGGAACAATCAAAGAAAGAGTTCTTGCCTGTGTTACAAGGTGTGAAATTGAGTAAGACTCAAAGCCCGACCACGACAGAAGATAGAAAGAGAATGAAAGTCATTCCCTATGCCTTGGCCATAGGTTCTATAAAGTATGCCATGCTGTGTACCAAATCTATTATATACCCTACACTGTTTTTGGCAAGGGAGTACAATAGTGATTTAGGAGTAGATCACTAGACAACGGTCAAAATTATCCTTAGTGGAATAAGGATATGTTTCTCGATTATGGAGGTGACAAAAAGGTTCGTCGTAAAGGGTTACGTCGATGCAAATTTTGACACTGATCCAGATGACTCTAAATCTCAATCTGGATACATATTGGAAGTGGGAGCAATTAGCTAGAGTAGCTCCGTGCAGAGCATTGTTGACATAGAAATTTGCAAAATACTTATGGATCTGAATGTGGCAGACCCGTTGACTTAACTTCTCTCACAAGCAAAACATGATCACACCTTAGTACTCTTTGGGTGTTAATCACATAGCGATGTGAACTAGATTATTGACTCTAGTAAACCCTTTGGGTGTTGGTCACATGTCGATGTAAACTATGGGTGTTAATCACATGGTGATGTGAACTATTGGTATTAAATCACATGGCGATGTGAACTAGATTATTGACTCTAGTGCAAGTGGGAGATTGAAGGAAATATGCCCTAGAGGCAATAATAAAGTTATTATTTATTTCCTTATATCATGATAAATGTTTATTATTCATGCTAGAATTGTATTAACCGGAAACATAATACATGTGTGAATACATAGACAAACAGAGTGTCACTAGTATGCCTCTACTTGACTAGCTCGCTGATCAAAGATGGTTATGTTTCCTAACCATAGACATGAGTTGTCATTTGATTAATGGGATCACATCATTAGGAGAATGATGTGATTGACTTGACCCATTCCGTTAGCTTAGCACTTGATCGTTTAGTTTGTTGCTATTGCTTTCTTCATGACTTATACATGTTCCTATGACTATGAGATTATGCAACTCCCGTTTACCGAAGGAACACTTTGTGTGCCACCAAACGTCACAACGTAACTGGGTGATTATAAAGGTGCTCTACAGGTGTCGCCGAAGGTACTTGTTGGGTTGGCATATTTCGAGATTAGGATTTGTCACTCCGATTGTCGGAGAGGTATCTCTGGGCCCACTCGGTAACGCACATCACTATAAGCCTTGCAAGCATTGCAACTAATGAGTTAGTTGCGGGATGATGTATTACGGAAGAGTAAAGAGACTTGCCAGTAATGAGATTGAACTAGGTATTGAGATACCGACGATCGAATCTCGGGCAAGTAACATACCGATGACAAAGGGAACAACGTATGTTGTTATGCGGTTTGACCGATAAAGATCTTCGTAGAATACGTAGGAGCCAATACGAGCATCCAGGTTCCGCTATTGGTTATTGACCAGAGACATGTCTCGGTCATGTCTACATAGTTCTCGAACCCGTAGGGTCCGCACGCTTAAAGTTCGATGACGGTTATATTATGAGTTTATGTGTTTTGATGTACCCAAGGAGTTCGGAGTCCCGGATGAGATCGGGGACATGACAAGGAGTCTCAAAATGGTCGAGATGTAAAGATCGATATATTGGACGACTATATTAGGACATCGGAAAGGTTCCGAGTGATTCGGGTATTTTCGGGAGTATCGGGGAGTTACGAGAATTCGTATTGGGCCTTAATGGGTCATACGGGAAAGGAGAGAAAGGCCTCAAAGGTTGGCCGCACCCCTCCCCATGGGCTGGTCCGAATTGGACTAGGGAGGGGGGGGGGGGCCTTCCTTCCTTCTCCTTTTCCCTTCCCTTTCCTTCCCTCCTACTCCTACTACTTGGAAGGGCTCCTAGTTCTACTAGGAAAGGGGGAATCCTACTCCCGGTGGGAGTAGGACTCCCCTAGGGCACGCCATAGAGAGGGCCGGCCGTCCCCCTCCTCCACTCCTTTATATATGGGGGCAGGGGGCACCCCAAAGACACAACAATTGATCCTTTGGATCTCTTAGCCGTGTGCGGTGCCCCCCTCCACCATAATCCACCTCGGTCATATCGTAGCGGTGCTTAGGTGAAGCCCTGCATCGGTAGAACATCATCATCGTCACCACGCCATCGTGCTGACGGAACTCTCCCTCAAAGCTCGGCTGGATCGGAGTTCGAGGGACGTCATTGAGTTGAATGTGTGTAGAACTCGGAGGTGCCGTGCGTTCGGTACTTGATCGGTCGGATCATGAAGACGTACGACTACATCAACCGCATTGTGCTAACGCTTCCGCTTTCGGTCTACGAGGGTACGTGGACACACTCTCCCCTCTCGTTGCTATGCATCACCATGATCTTGCGTGTGCGTAGGAAATTTTTGAAATTACTACATTCCCCAACAGTGGCATCCGAGCCAGGTTTTATGCGTAGATGTCATATGCACGAGTAGAACACAAGTGAGTTGTGGGCGATATAAGTCATACTGCTTACCAGCATGTCATAGTTTGGTTCGGCGGTATTGTTGGATGAAGCGGCCCGGACCGACATTACGCGAGACTGGTTTTACCGTCGTGCTATGCACACAGGTGACTAGCGGGTGTCAGTTTCTCCAACTTTAGTTGAACCGAGTGTGGCTACGCCCGGTCCTTGCGAAGGTTAAAACAACACCAACTTGACAAACTATCATTGTGGTTTTGATGCGTAGGTAAGAACGGTTCTTGCTCAGCCCATAGCAGCCACGTAAAACTTGCAACAACAAAGTAGAGGACGTCTAACTTGTTTTTGCAGGGCATGTTGTGATGTGATATGGTCAAGACGTGATAAGATATAAGTTGTTGTATGAGATGATCATGTTTTGTTGAAGTTATCGGCAACTGGCAAAAGCCTTATGGTTGTCTCTCTATTGCATAAGATGCAAGCGCCAAATAATTGCTTTACTTTATCGCTATGCGATGGCAATAGTTGCAAGAGCAATAGTTGGCGAGACGACCATGTGACGACACATTGATATAGATCAAGATGATGGAGATCATGGTGTCATGCCGGTGACGATGGAGATCATGACGATGCTTTGGAGATGGATATCAAAGGCACAAGATGACGATGGCCGTATCATGTCACATATTATGATTGCATGTGATGTTTATCTTTTATACATCTTATTTTGCTTAGTTCGGCGGTAGCATTATAAGATGATCCCTCACTAAATTATCAAAGTATAAGTGTTCTCCCTGAGTATGCACCGTTGCGAAAGTTCTTCGTGTTGAGACACCACGTGATGATCGGGTGTGATAGGCTCTACGTTCAAATACAACGGGTGCAAAACAGTTGCAGACGCGGAATACTCAGGTTAAACTTGACGAGCCTAGCATATAACAGATATGGCCTCGGAACACGGACACCAAAAGGTCGAGCGTGAATCATATAGTAGATATGATCAACATAGTGATGTTCACCATTGAAACTACTCCATCTCACATGATGATCAGACATGGTTTAGTTCATATGGATCACGTGATCACTTAGAGGATTAGAGGGATGTCTATCTAAGTGGGAGTTCTTAAGTAATATGATTAATTGAACTTTAATTTATCATGATTTTAGTCCTGGTAGTATTAGCATATCTATGTTGTAGATCAATAGCTCGCGATGTTGCTCCCCGTTTAATTTTTATATATTCCTAGAGAAAACTATGTTGAAAAATGTTAGTAGCAATGATGCGGATTGGATCCATGATCTGAGGATTAACCTTATTGCTGCGTTTGTTACTTGATCGGTCGGATCGTGAAGACGTACGGCTACATCAACCGCGTTGTGCTAACGCTTCCGCTTTCGGTCTACAATGGTACGTGGACACACTATCCCCTCTCGTTGCTATGCATCACCATGATCTTGCTTGTGCGTAGGAAAATTTTGAAATTACTACGTTCCCCAACATTTATGACTAATGTTGAGTCCATGGATTATACGCACTCTCACCCTTCCATCATTGCTAGCCTCTTCGGTACCGTGCATTGCCCTTTCTCACATTGAGAGTTGGTGCAAACTTCGCCGGTGCATCCAAACCCCGTGATATGATACGCTCTATCACACATAAACCTCCTTATATCGTCCTCAAAACAGCCACCATACCTACCTATTATGGCATTTCACTACAAGAAATATGTCATTATGACCTTCTGTCAGTGACCCTCGAAGAATTGGTCATAAATTTATGACCATTTTAGACCAATTGGTCAAAAGCTGTTCAGGGGGCTCCAAACCCTAAACCGTTGCAACCATTTTGGTGAGAAAGGTCGTAATTTCCTTACACGAAATGGTCACAAAGCAAACAGTGCTAGTCCGCTGCCTTATTTCTAGTTGTTAATGACCAATATAGATGGTCATAGCCTTGTAGATTGTGGTGGGTTGTTATGACTAGGCGCCATCTCATCAGTTTTGCCTATGTGTCATGTCCATTGGCAGTTTTTGCCCTAGGTTGTGAAGCAACCTATATTTCTATCATTCCCAAAATTCCCAAAAAAATCTCATAAATTCTTCGGGGCATATCTTCATCAAATATGTAAAAATCCTTCCTTGCCTAGTTCAAAACTAATTCAACAATATTCATTTTCCTATTCTATTCACAACAACACTTTATGAAGGAAGTGCTATTTATATATTCTTGATTGCCCTCAGAATTTTTGGGCACTCTTTCCTATCCAAATCATTACCGCATGACAAAATTCAGCTTCATTTGCCTAGCAAATCTTCCTCGGCAAATTTCCAAAGTTTTTGTCCACCTAGAAGCATTGTGAAGGAAGTACCTTTTTTATATCTCTAAATGACATGAAATTTATACAGTTCCTTCATATGCCCAAATTATCACCCTCCTCCAAATTGCAGCTCAGTCAAATCATCTATGTGAGCCCAGGTTCAATTTATATTTTATGGCTAAATTGGCACGTCGCAAAGCAAGTGTTATATAGACCCCTCCTATTACCCTCAAACTTTTTGGGCACTCTTCCATACCGAAATCATTGCCACATAATAATATTTAGCTCAATTTTCCTAGTAAATCTTTCTCAGGAAATTTCCAAAGTTTCTACCTTGAGAGAAGCTTTGTGAAGGAAGTACTAGCTAGGCTTACCCAAATGATCTAAATATTTACCAGCGCATGACCATACGTATGTAACTTACCTACACCAATTTTTAGCTCATTTCATTCATCCAATCTCTCTCACTAGTTTTCCCAAGTTTTTGTCTATAGAAGAGCATTGTGAAGGAAGTACTACTTTGGCATGTCAAAATGATATCAATTTTCTATAATGCTTTCCTATGCCCAAATAACCATCCTCCACCAAATTTCAGCTCAATCCATTCATTATTTTGAGCCCAGCTTCAACATTCATATTTTTGTCCAGTGTGGTAGTTTGCAAAGCAAGTACCACCTAGACTCCTCCTTTTGAGCTGAAAATTTGTGAAGACGGTCTTAGTAACTAATCATCCTCAGCCAAAACTCATGCCCATTAGCCATGTACATTTCCCGTACCGCTAATCAAACACTTGGCTGCTAATTCATGTTTGAGCATCGATCGGTCTCCTCGTGAGAATCTTATGTTGTAATTTTCTTCCTAGCACCTACCTGGGGAGTGCCCAACCCACTAGACATGCCTAGGCTGCCCAGAACACATGACAATGCCACGGTCACATGGTGACCACGCGGCGGGCATGCGAGTTTACGCGCTCTAGAGTTGGGGGCCTCGGCCACTGCCCAAACCTCGACGTATCGCCACCAAACCATGTATTTATGATTAAATAGGTACTTATGTAACTATAAATGATTTTTGGAAAAAATAAATAGTAAACTATGAGGCAGTTGCAGTTCAAATTTGACCCGCTTCCAACTAAATCGGCGGGAATTTGTCTTTTTCACCAGAGGTGGATCAAAACTTTTGACACTCAACCATTTTATCAATTGTGCATCAAATATGGCCTAGTATTTTATAAAATTGATTTGGTCCAATTTTGCAACAAGTATATGATAGGTCCTTCATAAAAAAACTCATTTCAGGCACTCGGAAAATGGAAAATGTATTTTCCATGCAAAGAAAATGAAAACTCCCTTAGGCAACATTGTTTGGAATTCCAAGATGCACCCTTGTGCACAATATGAGATCATTTGAACAAACTATGCCAAGAATGTGGCCATAAGATTGACTATTTGGCTTGAAAGCCATGAATCTTCACGCCTGATAGCTCATTTCTGAAAACACTTTTTTAAAATAATTGCCGTATTACAAGTTTATTATTTTTCTTGGAAACATGGTCACATATAATGACACAATGCGAAGGATTTCCAATTTTTTGATTTTTTTTTTGAATTTTTTATGCCCGTTTCAAAATGCGGTCAAAACGGCGGGCTTGACCGTTCCTAGCTAGTGGTTGAATCTTGAAATTTTTTAGTGTTTCTCTGATTAAATAGATACTTATGTACCTAGAAAAGATTTTTGGAAAAAATAAAGAGCAAACTACGAGGCAACTACAGTTTAAATTTGACCCGCTTCCAACTGAATCGGCGGGAATTTGTCTTTTTCACCAGAGGTGGATAAAAACTTTTTACACCCAACAATTTGGTCAATCATGCATTAAATATGGCCTAGTATTTTAGAAAAATTATTTGGTCCAATTTTGCAACAATTATTTGGGAGGTCCTTCACAAAAAAACCTCCTTTTGGGCACTCGGAAAATGGAAAATGGTTCTTTCGTCCAAAGAAAAAGAAAACTTCCTTAGGCAACATTGTTTGCCATTCCAATATGCACCCTTGTGCACAATATGAGATCATTTGAACAAACTATGCCATGAATGTGGCCATAAGATTGATCATTTGGCTTGAAAGCCATTGATCTCCATACATGATTGCTCGTTTTTTAGAACACTTTTTTAAAATAATTGTCGTATTACAAGTTTATTATTTTTCCTGGGAACTTGGCCACATATAATGACACAATGCGAAGGTTTCCCAATTTTTTGATTTTTTTTGAATTTTTTATGCCCGTTTCAAAATGTGGTCAAAACGGCGGGAATGACCGTTCCTAGCTAGTGGTTATATCTTGGAATTTCTTTTGGTGTTTCTCTGAATAAATAGATACTTATGTACCTAGAAATGATTTCTGGAAAAAATAAAGAGCAAACTACGAGGCAGCTACAGTTCAAATTTGACCCGCTTCCAACTGAATCGGCGAGAATTTGTCTTTTTCACCAGAGGTGGATAAAAACTTTTTACACCCAACAATTTGGTCAATTATGCATTAAATATGGCCTAGTATTTTATAAAAATTATTTGGTCCAATTTTGCAACAATTATTTGGGAGGTCCTTCACAAAAAAACCTCCTTTTGGGCACTCGGAAAATGGAAAATGGTTCTTTCGTCCAAAGAAAAAGAAAACTTCCTTAGGCAACATTGTTTGCCATTCCAATATGCACCCTTGTGCACAATATGAGATCATTTGAACAAACTATGCCATGAATGTGGCCATAAGATTGATCATTTGGCTTGAAAGCCATTGATCTCCATACGTGATTGCTCGTTTCTGAGAACGCTTTTTCAAAATAATTACCGTATTACAAGTTTATTATTTTTCCTGGGAACTTGGCCACATATAATGACACAATGCGAAGGTTTCCCAATTTTTTGATTTTTTTTGAATTTTTTATGCCCGTTTCAAAATGCGGTCAAAATGGCGGGAATGACCGTTCCTAGCTAGTGGTTGAATCTTGGAATTTTTTTGTGTTTGTCTGATTAAATAGATACTTATGTACCTAGAAATGATTTTTGGAAAAAATAAAGAACAAACTACGAGGCAGCTACAGTTCAAATTTGACCCGCTTCCAACAGAATCGGTGGGAATTTGTCTTTTTCACCATAGGTGGATAAAAACTTTTTACACCCAACCATTTGGTCAATTGTGCATTAAATATGACCTAGTATTTGAGAAAAATGATTTGGTCCAATTTTCCAACAATTATTTGGGAGGTCCTTCACAAAAAACCCTCCTTTTGGCACTCGAAAAATGGAAAATGGTTCTTTCGTCCAAAGAAAAAGAAAACTTCCTTAGGCAACATTGTTTGCCATTCCAATATGCACCCTTGTGCACAATGAAAATGTTTATTTTTGAATTTCTCATATCATAAAACTGTTTATATGATTTAACACCTTTTTTTGAAAAAAAATATGGTTCAACACCTTATTTTTAGTCGATTACGACCAATTTAGAAGGTCATAACGTGTACTGGGTTCTGATTGGCCCATGGGCATGTCACGCAGATCGTGCTCAAACACCGTCGGATGCTCTCGGATCCGACGGCAGCCCTTTATCCCTCACCCCCTCTTTGTCTCAAAAAAAACTCCCTCAACTTCTCACCCCAGGAACCCTAGGGCTCCAGATCTGCCACCCACCCCGACCCTCCCCTCGTCTCCCACATCGTCGCCGCCACCCTGATCTCTCCCCTCGTCTCCCACATCGCCGATCCACCCCGAGCCCTGCCGCCGGCCATCTCACCCTCCCCTCCCCCATGCCGCCGCCCCCACCTTCTCCTTCCTCTCCCAAGGGAAGGGAAGCAAGGGAACAGAAGGGAGGGAAAGCCGGCAAGGAGTTCGGTCGAGCGCCCAGATCCACGCCGCCATTGTCAACCTGATCCGTGTCCTTGATGTCGCCGCCGCCAACAAGTCCGCCAACAAGCTCTCCTCGCACTAGCGCAAGGTCTTCCGCGTCGCTGACCACGCCGGGATCGCGCTCGCCGGCCTCATCACCGACGGCCGCGTCCTCTCCCGCTTCCTCCGCAACTAGTGCATCAACCACGCCTTCATATACAACGTGCCGCTCCCCATCTCCAGGCTTGCGCTCCGCCTCGCCGACAAGGCTCAGGTCCGTCCCCGTCTCCCGTCCTGATCCCCTTTGCGATTTTCCTGCCCCGAGCTGCCCCCGCGCTTAGGGTTTCGTGCCAGAGGGGTACCTTAGCCTTAGGGGCTGCTACCACCGCCTCCTCCCTTCCCGTGCCCGCGGCAAGCGCTCCTCGGCACCCCTCCTTGTGCCGTCAGATCCCCTCGCCGTGAGTTCCGTGCTCCCCTGATTCCGATTTCCTAGTGTCCTCATAATCCCTTGGTGCCTGATAGATGCTAGGGTTACCTATCCTTTGATGTGTGTTAGTCTGACTGATGGGACGCCTTGCTGTTTATGCTGCCGTGCCCCGTATTAGGGTTCAATTCAATGCAGTTTCATGCAATACTATTAGGGTTCAATTCGTTCGGCTCTATTTCATTGCAATCCTAAATACAAGATGGATACTCTGCCATGCTGTGTTGTTTTGCTATGCTTTATCAATTTTGATGTATGATTCGAATTCCGTATCAACTGCACCTCTGCCCCATACTTCTTTCTATATCAAAACATGTGTCTGTTGTAGGTAGTTTACTGCGCTGGTTAATTTTCAGCCTAGGGATGTGTATTGTTTCAATGAGTCAAGTCCCGCTGCCATCATGAGCAGCTTCTCTGATGGTTGCACAGAGGCATGTTTTGTTTGCTTTGTCATGCAGCAGCAATTCATTGCAGGTTAATGTTTTGCTTCTTATCTTTCTTCTACATGTGATGATTTGTAGGTAGCAGCTGATTGGCAGTGGACAGGGCAAGATGTCTGGCGGCAACGTGAGTTGCTCCTACTCATAATTATTTTTTCTATAGAGAAGCCAATGTGGTGCATTTGAGGATTTTGAGCTGATCCTCTACTTGTTATGATGCGTAGCCTGCAGGTGTGGATAACACTTTCCGTAGGAAATTTGAAAAGGAGGAGTACTTGGAGTGAGTTTGACAGAGAGAGCGGGATGAGAAGGTCCTCCACGATGTCCTACTATTTTATTGCATAATTCAATTGTGACTGTGCTGTTTGATACTGCTTGCCTCATCTATTTTTCATGTCTTGTGTGAAATCTGTACCCTACTAGAAGATGCCACCATCAAGTTAATAATAACACTAATCATCATTTGATTCTAGTCTAGAGATACAAATAATTGTATGCAATGGTCTTGTAGTTCCAGATCTAGGTGAGTTTTGTCGTCGTGGATTCGTGGATCATCTGTTTGTTGTTGTTCATGGATCCGTGGTAGGTGCTGCCGTGTTGTTCTAGTCCGCCCTTCGTAGTCTGCCCAATTTCCCCTCTCCATTCTGCTCGCCTGTGTTGTGTAGGAGCTTGTAGTTGCAGGTTCTAGGTCTGGTAGATGGTGGAGGTAGGCGTACTGGTAGCTGCAGTGGTTGACTTCCCTGTGAATTTTTCTGCTAGCCTGTGGTGTCTGTTCCCTTGCTATTAGATGATAGTTGTAGGTGTCTGGTCTGTTCCCTTGTTGTCTGAATTTCATGCTTCTATTACTGTGTGCTTTTACCCCCAGACTTGTAGTGTACCTCAGAATTTTAGTGTATGTTGCAGAACCAAACTGTAGTTTCCCCTACATTTACAGTATAATACTCCCAATATTACAGTGTCATGCTTTTCTATTTGTACTGGCTAGAGGTAAGCGTACTGGTTGTTGCAGCGGTCGATTTGCCTGTATTTTTCTGCCAGTTCCTTTTCTGTTAGATGATAGTTGGAGGTGATCTGGCTTTTTTGCGGGATTATGCGATGTAGTTTTTGTAGTTGTAGGTGGCTGCTCATGATTTCCCCCTGGTAGCTCAGGTGTGCGTGATTTCCACTGAAATTTCCAGTCGAATTTTAGTTTCCTTTCACTGTATTATAAGTGTATTTTATAGTCTAATATCAGTGTACTTACCTTGTAAATTGCACTGTTATATCAGTGTACTAACTTTTGTAACTACACTGTAATATCAGTGTATTTACAGTCTAATATCAGTGTACTTACTTTGTTACTTGCACTTTAATATCAGTGTACTAACTATGTAATTACCATGTAGTATCAGCGTGCTTACACTGTAACTCACAGTGTAATTTCAGTGAATTTACTTTTGCAATCCTAGTGATTTCAGCATGTGGTGCTTCCTGATTGACTGATTCCTATGATTTTTAGTTAGTTATGCAAGTGGATCTCTCTGTATTGTAGCTCAAAATTACAGTTGTTCTTACCCCCCAGAATTTCAGTGTAACTACTGTGTAATATGTTTACAGAACCTCATTGCCCCTGCTTTTACAGTGTAATACTCCCATATTACAGTGTAATTCTCTCATACTACAATGTTGTCTTGGAGCTTATTGTCCAAAATAATACCTCTACTTTTTGTGTCCTTCAGGAATGCGTATCCTTCAGGACAACTCAAGCCCCTCCTCCTCTCCTGTACATGAATGTGAGGTGCTGCGCATGCAAGATCTGAGCCAAATGGCATATTGTAATATTTTTATTGCTGGTTTTTATGTACGATGTCATGAAGATGTACGTTTGAAATGTTGCTTTGATAGCAAAATTGTATTCCTGTGTACATGATGCTTTGACAGCAAAATTATGAAAATTCCTCAACAATATATATGGGCAAAATTGTATTCCTTTGTACTGCGCCTAAAAAGGCTACAGCCAACTGATGATGTTATTAGAACCTGACAACTGGGACCCATCTGACTAGTGGACCCTTCTTTTGGGAAAAAAAAGAAAAACTAAATTCGTTTAGACAAAAAGGCCACAACCCAACAATAAAAAAGGCTGCAATGTTTGGGCTTGGCCCATGAAGCTGATAAAAAATTGATAGAAAAAATACATTAAAAAGGCCGAATTGTTGGGCTAGGCCCATGTAGAAAATCGAATTGGACCGGGCTGAATCTTGTGCCACGTCAGATTGCCACGCTGGATGCCTACGTGGCCTAGGGATGTTGCTAGTGACCAAAACACCACAGTAGACGTATTTTGGTCATAAACGTCTTCGACCATTCCAGAAGAAAGGTCGCTATAGTCAGTTTATGATGGCCAGCTTTTGACCTTATGTTTTTGGTCACAAAAAGGTCACAAATGGAAATTTGTGACCATTCAGTGACCAATAGTGGTGGTCACAAGTTAACATATTTCTTGTAGTGTTTCCATAGCCATTCCGAGATATATTGCCATGCAACTTTCCACCGTTCCGTTTATTATGACACGCATCATCATTGTCATATTGCTTTGCATGATCATGTAGTTGACATCGTATTTGTGCAAAGCCACCGTTCATAATTTTTCATACATGTCATTCTTGATTCATCGCAATCCCGGTACACTGCCGGAGGCATTCATATAGAGTCATACTTTGTTCTAGTATCGAGTTGTAATCATTGAGTTGTAAATAAATAGAAGTGTGATGATCATCATTTTCTAGAGCATTGTCCCAAGTGAGGAATAAAAAAAGAAAAAAAAAGAAAAAGGCCATAAAAAAAGAGAAGGCCCAAAAAAAAGAGAGAAGGGACAATGTTACTATCCTTTTACCACACTTGTGCTTCAAAGTAGCACCATAATCTTCATGATAGAGAGTCTCTTGTTTTGTCACTTTCATATACTAGTGGGAAATTTTCATTATAGAACTTGGCTTGTATATTCCAACAATGGGCCTCCTCAAGTGCCCTAGGTCTTCGTGAGCAAGCAAGCTGGATGCACACCCACTTAGTTTCTTTTATTGAGTTTTCATACATTTATAGCTTTAGTGCATCCGTTGCATGGCAATCCCTACTCCTTGCATTAACATCAATCGGTGGGCATCTCCATAGCCCATTGATTAGCCTCATTGATGTGAGACTTTCTCCTTTTTGTCTTCTCTACATAACCCCCATCATCATATTCTATTCCACCCATAGTGCTATATCCATGGCTCGCGCTCATATATTGCGTGAAGGTTTATGAGTTTGAGATTACTAAAGTACGAAACAATTGCTTGGCTTGTCATCGGGGTTGTGCATGATGAGAGCATTCTTATGTGAAAAAAATGGAGCATGACTAAACTATATGATTTTGTAGGGATGAACTTTCTTTGGCCATGTTATTTTGAGAAGACATAATTGCTTAGTTAGTATGCTTGAAGTATTATCATTTTTATGTCAATATGGACTTTTTTCTTGAATCTTTCAGATCTGAATATTCATACCACAGTTAAGAAGAATTACATTGAAATTATGCCAAGTAGCACTCCGCATCAAAATTTCTGTTTTTATCATTTACGTACTCGAGGACGAGCAGGAATTAAGCTTGGGGATGCTTGATACGTCTCCAACGTATCTATAATTTTTGATTGCTCCATGCTATGTTATCTACTGTTTTGGGCAATATTGGGCTTTATTATCCACTTTTATATTATTTTTGGGACTAACCTATTAACTGGAGGCCCAACCCAGATTTGCTATTTTTTGCCCGTTTCAGTGTTTTGAAGAAAAGGAATATCAAACGGAGTCGGAACGGAACGAAATCAACTGGAGAAGTTATTTTTGGAAGGAAAGCTACCGGGCTTGGAGTGCACGTCCGAAAAGAAGGGAGGTGCTCACGAGGGTAGGGGGCGCGCCCACCCCCCTAGGGCGCGCCCCCTGCCTTGTGGCCCCCCTTCGGTCTCCTAACGTATCTCTTTCACCCATATATACCTACGTATCCTAAAACTTCCAGAAGAGAAAATAGATCGGGAGTTCCGCCGCCAGAAGCCTCTGTGCCACCGAAAGCCAATCTAGACCCGTTCCGGCACCCTGCCGGAGGGGGAATCCTTCTACGGTGGCCATCTTCATCATCCCGGTGCTCTCCATGACGAGGAGGGAGTAGTTCTCCCTCGGGGCTGAGGGTATGTACCAATAGCTATGTGTTTGATCTCTCTCTCTCTCTCTCTCTCGTGTTCTTGAGATGATACAATCTTGATGTATCGCGAGCTTTGCTATTATAGTTGGATCCTATGTTTCTCCTCCCCCTTTTCTCTCTTGTAATGAATTGAGTTTCCCCTTTGAAGTAATCTTATCGGATTGATTCTTTAAAGATTTGAGAACACTTGATGTATGTCTTGCCATGCGTATCTGTGGTGACAATGGGATACCACTTGATTCACTTGATGTATGTTTTGGTGATCAACTTGCGGGTTCTGCCCATGAACCTATGCATATGGGTTGGCACACGTTTTCGTCGTGATTCTCCAGTTGGAACTTTGGGGCACTCTTTGAGGTTCTATGTGTTGGTTGAATAGATGAATCTGAGATTGTGTGATGCATATCGTATAATCATACCCACGGATACTTGAGGTGACATTGGAGTATCTAGGTGACATTAGGGTTTTGGTTGATTTGTGTCTTAAGGTGTTATTCTAGTACGAACTCCAGGGCTGTTTGTGACACTTATAGGAATAGCCCAGCGGATTGATTGGAAAGAATAACTTTGAGGTGGTTTCGTACCCTACCATAATCTCTTCTCCGTTCTCCGCTATTAGTAACTTTGGAGTGACTCTTTGTTGCATGTTGAGGGGTAGTTATGTGATCCAATTATGTTAGTATTGTTGAGGGAACTTACACTAGCGAAAGTATGAACCCTAGGCCTTATTTCCACGCATTGCAATACCGTTTACGCTCACTTTTATTACTTGCTACCTTGCTGTTTTTATTATTTCAGATTACAAAAACTATTATCTACTATCCATATACCACCTGTATCACCATCTCTTCGTCGAACTAGTGCACCTATACAATTTACCATTGTATTGGGTGTGTTGGGGACACAAGAGACTCTTTGTTATTTGGTTGCAGGGTTGCTTGAGAGAGACCATCTTCATCGTACGCCTCCTACGGATTGATAAACCTTAGGTCATCCACTTGAGGGAAATTTGCTACTGTTCTACAAACCTCTGCACTTGGAGGCCCAACAACGTCTACAAGAAGAAGGTTGTGTAGTAGACATCAGCATGAAGCTACTCAAAGCATACAACAAAAGACCCTTACTGACCATAAGCCAAAAGGGATCAGAAAATATAATGGCAACCATGTGAACATAGCAATTATCGTTAACAGATTCAGACTTTGCGGAAAACTGGAACATGGAAAAACAGATATCAAGTAGGCATGTTTACAAGCTCGATGCACTCACCACAAGGCATTGCATGATAAACTAAGAATACACCCAGCAAGTAGACATGGCATAAAAGCTAAACATGGCAAGAACAACCTCATAACATGCATGCATAAACAGCAACAACAACCTCGGCAAAATTGCTTAACATGTAAACAATCTGCGAGGAACATTTTATAGCAAAAGTAGAGCTCGATTGACTCAAGCTAGGGTGCTCCATAAATGCAAACAAAGACATGGATGGATAGAGCACCACAATATCTACAAAACATCCTTACTGATCATGCTCAAAAGAGGCATGGATCACTCTGTAACAACAAGAATACATGGCATAAAAATATTATCAGGGCAATGACTTAGAAGATTTCTAAGTCCCTGAAATCACCAACATTACGAGAGCTACTTTGCATGCTTGTGCTAGTCACCACGGAGATCACAAAAATACATGGCATACACCCTTGTAAAGATCGCATGGCATACTTCAAAACTCATGTAGGGCTCAAGTTCATAGGAGGCACACATTAAACATGGCAAAAATGACAAATGACCAATTACTGATAAGAATCTGAAACTAATATAAACTAGCACTCTTACAACAGCATTTAGGGCATCAATATGAGCTCAAATGAACATAATTCAATTAGAGGAAATGAAGTACTTGTCGAGACGAACAATTTGATATGCTACACGCCCAAAACGGAGCCACGGGTGCAAAGTTATGATGTGATGAAAATGCCCAAAAATACTAGGGACTTAGAGAAATTATACCACTCTGAGAACGGATCTAGGTTTTGACCCGGGCGCACGCAGATCGAGGCAGAACCGGATCTTCGCCGGAGTTGGCGCCAGAGAACAGGGGAGGCGGTGGCCGGGCTCGAGGTCGTCGGATCCGGTCCGGCCCGACCGGATCCGCGACGAGCGGCGGCGGAGGCGGTTCATGGCACCTCGACGGAGGCGGGGCGAGGCACATGGTGGCGACGGCGGGGCCTTCCGGCGGCGGGGTGGCGGAGCATCTGGCAGCGACGGCAGGGAAGCACCTGGCGGCGGTGGCGGGGTGCCTCGGCGGGCGGCGCGGAGCCAGTGGAGGCGGGCGGCGGCGCACTGGGCCCGGAGGGCCGCGGTCGGGCTTGCGGACCCGCGGTGAGGAGGTGCAGGGCGCTGGGACGCGTGGCGGCGTCTGGTTGGGCGAGGGCGGCAGCCGGCTGACGTGGCATCGCGTGATTCGCCAGAGTGAGGTGGCTGCGGGGTGGCGGACATGTCCGGCGGCGGCGGGGAAGGTTAGAGTAGGGTTTCGTCCGCGAATTTTTGGAGGGGATCACATATATATAGGTGGAGGGAGCTAGGAGACTCCAAATGAGGTGCAGTTTTCGGCCACGCGATCGTGATCGAACGACCGAGAGGATGGAGGGGGTTTAGGTGGGTTTTGGGCCACTATGGAGAGGTGTTGGGCTGTAGCACAGACGAGGCCTTTATGGTTCCTCGGTTAACCGCTGGAGTATCAAACGAAGTCCAAACGGCACGAAACTTGACAGGCGGTGTACCGGTAGTAAACCATGGCCGCTTGGCAAGTCTTGGTCCAATCCGAGGATGTTTGACACCCGCATGTTAAAAGAGGTAAAAGGGGACGCCGGAGGACATAGGAGCGCCGGATTGCAAAACGGACAACGGAAAAAAATGCTCAGATGCATGAGACGAACATGTATGCAAATGCGATGCACATGATGACATGATATGAAATGCATGACACGTAAGCAAATGACAAGGCAACAACAGCGAATAACTGGGAGACACCTGGCACATCGGTCTCAGGGTGTTACAACACTCCACCACTACGAGAGGATCTCGTCCCGAGATCTAGAATGGCACCGGAGGGAAAACTGAAGAGGAAGAGAAGAGGTAAAACTAAGTTGCTTCTCGGACAAACGAGTGAAACCAAAGAACCTTGAGAGGTTGAACAAAATGAAAGAAAGAAGGCAACAGCGAAGAACGAAGTTGGAAAACACTCCGTTAGGAAAGAGGAACAAGGAAGAACAAATTCGGACAACACTCCATTTGAAAAGTGAAGCAAGACTTGATAGGATGAAAAGGACTTGAGCAAAGGGGCACAATACTCCGGTTAATTGGGTAAGAATGAAAAGAACATGATCCTGACAAAGCAAGAAGATGGGTTGAATTGAGCGACATCACAATGCCTCCAGGAGAAAGAAAGAATGGAATTAAAGGAACGGGGAAGAAAACAACATTTTCTACCTCCAATGAGCTTGCAAAGGCATCCTTAGGCGAAGGGTCGAACGGAGTTGTTGGAAAACCAACAACAAAAAAATAATCTTGATATGGTCTTATGGAATACATCTCAAATTATGAGGTGACAACCTGCCACTCACGGGAAAAAGAATTGGATTGATATGAACAAGAAGACGAGAAACTTATTCCACCGAGAGGATAGATGAAGAACTTGGGTCATATATGAGCACCATAAATAGCAACAATCCTTAGGGAAGGCTTTAGGTGAAATATAACCCAAGATAAATCCAAAGAAGAAATTTATGGATTTAAAATACCTCATTCTTGATAACTTGTGAATCATGAACCACGAAGGGAAATCATCAAGAATGACATAACACCATCTCAAAAGATAAGATAGAACGAATTGTGCTTCGGAACACAAGATGAAGAATGCTTGAGCTCCTCTGAAAAGAATCTTGATGAACACTTCGAGAAGGAATTAAATCCTTGATGAACCATCATGTAGAGCCTCCATGAAGAACTCCGGTAACAAAAGGATGATCACAAGAAAGGGAAGAGAAGTTGAAAACGCTAGGTGAATCCTTGCAATGATTTAGATGAATCTCCGTGGTGATATAATTGCGAGAGCTTGGAACTCTTGGAAAAGAAAAGGTAAGCCTCTCGAACCGAGAATGTGATATGATGAACCTCCGGAATAAGGAATTGAATTCACTCGATGAAACAAGAATAAGAATTACATTATGCTTATCCTTCACCAATTAAATTGATGACAACCAATGGATTTGGCACACTACTTATTCTTGTAGAAAGGATTAAGAGAGATATAAATCAAACTTGAGAAGGTCTTCAACGGGCCACCGGTAGGATGAAACAACGAATGAATTAATACAATAACAAAAGAAGAGAAATCTTGAACGAACCATCGGTAAGAATTGAAAATGAACAAGGGAAAGATAAAGAAACACTGGGAAGAATTTGCAAATGAACGAAGATGCTTGAGAGAATTTAGATACAAGGGAAACGAAGAGATCATGAACTGGTTAGAGGATACTTGCATGATGCACCGGTAAGATTTGGAGAATAAGAGCTGAAAGCTGGAATGAATAATCCCGAAATGATGGCCTTCGGAGAATCAAACTGAAAAGACTCCTGGATTGCTCCGGAAGGATGAAAAGAATTCTCACAATCAAAACAATTATGAGAGTATGGCATCAAGCTAGAATCACGAATCTTTGAAAGAACGGATATGATTGCAGAGAAACTCTTCTTCGGTCTTCAAAATCCGAGAATGACGACGAGAAACACCACCATGAATTGTTGAGATACTCCGGGATGACGAATTTAAAGGTTGAGCCAACGGTAAAAAGAATTTGACAGGTCTTGGAGAAATACATATGACTGATGATAATTCATTCTTACGTCAAACTTTGAAAGATTTGGGAATAGCTCCGGTAAAATTAGAAGAGTCAGGTAAGATCCTGGACAAAGACCTGTGGGTTAGGCTCACTCAAAATATACACCATTGAACGATTTAAAAGAGATATTGCGCCGGTTGAATTAAATGGCTTGAATGAGATAACAACCTCGAAATAGGTTGACTAATCTTGAATGAAAAGACAAGTCTTCTGAGATCTCTTCAACACTCCAGACAAACGACTAGCGAGGAGTGGATGATAAAGAGGTGCACCGGCATGAGAAAGCATTTGAAACGAGGAAAATGATATGATCAACAAAGCTTGAATTGAATCCACCGTAGAAAAAGAATGAAGAATGATGAACTTGTCGAGCATCTTCATGAGAACCCTCGAGTAAGAACATTGACGGAAAAGAATGGAGAGACTTCACATCCATAAGATGATACTTGATAAAGAAATCCGAGTCCTTGAAGAAGCAATGGTGGGAGGGCGGGAAAACAAAGACAACTTGGAACGGATGAAGCGAACACCGTTGAGAAGAACTGATAATTAATCTTTCGAATGTTGAAGTGATCGGATCCACTTGAAGGGAGACACACCGATTGAAAAGGATTGGTGAGGGAGTTCTGGATTAGGGGGTGTCCAGATAGCCGGACTATACCTTCGGCCGGACTCCTGGACTATGAAGATACAAGATTGAAGACTTCGTCCCGTGTCTGGAAGGGACTTTCCTTGGCGTGGAAGGCAAGCTTGGCGATACGGATATGTAGATCTCCTACCATTGTAACCGACTCTGTGTAACCCTAGCCCTCTCCGGTGTCTATATAAACCGGAGGGGTTTTAGTCCGTAGGAACAACAATCATACCATAGGCTAGCTTCTAGGGTTTAGCCTCCTTGATCTCGTGGTAGATCTACTCTTGTACTACCCATATCATCAATATTAATCAAGCAGGAGTACGGTTTTACCTCCATCGAGAGGGCCCGAACCTGGGCAAAAACATCGTGTCCCTTGTCTCCTATTACCATCCGCCTAGACGCACAGTTTGGGACCCCCTACCCGAGATCCGCCGGTTTTGACACCGACATTGGTGCTTTCATTGAGAGTTCCTCTATGCCGTCGCCATCAGGAAGGATGCCTCATCCTGTCTTTAAAGACGACACCATTGCTAAGGGAGCTTTGGCTGTCGGCCAAACTCTCCGGCTAGGTGGTTTCCTTATGACCGCCTGTTCGGCTGCTGCGCCGATGATGACCTCTCGGGTCATCGAAAGCAATATTCATGTCAGCTCGGAATTCGCCGAGCAGCTAGATCCAATGGAGCTCTCTTCCCTAAACGAGCTCTTGGATTGCATCACCGCCCTGGGAGTCGCTACGGATTACGACCAGATTGGGCCTAAACCCGATCTAAGAGAGATTAACTCTCCCCAGGTCACCCATCATGTTGCCGTGGTAGAGGGACAGTGTGGCGACCCTTCATCTATCTTAAGACTAGCTATGTCCGGATTCCCGATCCCTCCAAGACGGATACCCGCGGAGGGGAGGACATCACTCAAGACCTGAACTTAAAGTCAGGCGACGGGCTAGATTCATTGGACAACATCCAAGAATCCAAACTTCCGAGTTCGGAAACTCCTTGGCCCCTAGGTCTCAGATTGGGTGAGGTTTCGGATTTGATTCCACCCACCCACCCGTACATAAGCGATCTATCCCAAATTAGGCAAGAGCCCAAAGAAACAGTACATCATTACTGGGGCAGATTCCTCCTGGTTATGAACAGAATAAAGGACTATCGCGAGGAAGACGCAATTTCATTCTTCTGCGATAATTGCACGGACAAGGGAATCCTCAACGCCATAAGTCGCCGTGATATTACACACTTTGCTGACTTGGCGTCCATACTACGAAAGTACTGTGCGATGGAAAGCGCCTGGAAAACCAAAATAAAATTTTGGGACAATCCGGCCCTGAAGACACCCGGGTTCAATACCAAAAAGCAAAAGCCCTCTACAGGGCACGGAACCGTACTGGAAGGATGGCTTAATGGACCCTGTAAAATTCATAGTGCAGAGGGCGCCACACCAACTCACAGCCTTAGAGCATGTTGGATACTCCGGAAGGTGGCAAAAATTGGCGAAGATCTTCTAATTCCAGAAGCCACAGAAAGCCACCCTAGAGACACCAGTACGGTATTAACAGTCTTCGAGACTTTCGCATCAAATAATATGCGAAAAAGAACACTCCGCGGCCTTGCCGAAGTCTACCAAGTAGCAACAATAAACCCATGGAGTGACATGGCTATTACTTTTAACGCCAGTGATGAACCTAAATTCCGAACAGCCCGAGCACCAGCCGCATTGGTCCTCAGTCCAATAGTGGGTGGCTTTCGTCTTACCAAGGTACTCTTGGATGGCGGCAGCGGATTGAACCTCATTTATGAGGAAACCCTTCAAAAAATGGAAATAGACTGGAACCGCATTGAGCGAAGCAGCACAACCTTTAGAGGAATAATCCCCAGTCAGGAAGCGCACTGTACAGGAAAAATCACACTAGATGTGGGGTTCGGCACGCCGGATAATTACAGGTCCGAAGAGGTCACGTTCCAAGTGGCCCCGTTCAGTAGCGGATATCATGCTCTGCTAGGGTGGGAAGCGTTTACAATCTTCCAAGCAATACCCCATTACGGGTACATGAAGCTCAAGATGCCCAGGCCTAACGGAATCATCACTCTCGCTAGTGATCCGGACATAGCACTCCGCGTCGAAAACAAGACAGCCGCACTGGCCCTCGAGGCGCTATCCGAAGCCCTAGCGGCTGAGGAACTGACTGCGCTGCGCTCCATGGTGAATAGGGACGATGTGATACTCGACAAAAGATCCAAGTCCACCTCCTTTAAACCGGCGGACGAAATAGTCAAATTCCAGGTCCATCCAACGGACCCCAATAAAACATCTTCCATCGGGGCACAGTTAAACCCTGATGTAGACGCTGCACTGCGAGAGTTCCTACGAGAGAACTGGGACATTTTCGCCTGGCACCCTTCAGACATGCCAAGAATCCCACGCAGGCTGGCCGAACACAGCTTAAATATCCTAAAAGGATTCAAGCCAGTCAAACAGGCTCTTTGGCGTTTTTCCGAACCTAAGAGACATGCCATGGGAGAGGAACTAGCCAAGCTATTGGAGGCCGGATTCATCAAAGATATAAAACACCTGGACTGGCTAGCAAACCTGGTGATGGTACCAAAGAAGGACAAATCCTGGCGCTTGTGCGTTGATTTTAAAGACCTTAACAAGGCTTGCCCAAAGGATCCCTTCCCTCTCCCCCGCATCGATCAAATTATCGACGCTACCGCTGGACATGATTCATTGTGTTTCCTCAACGCATACTCTGGCTACCATCAAATAAAGATGGCAGAGTCATACCAAGCCGCAACGGCATTCATCACACCATACGACCCATTCTGCTTCAACACAATGCCCTTCGGGCTCAAAAACGCCGGTGCAACATATCAGCGCATGATTCAGACATGTCTGGCAAACCAGATCGGCAGAACGGTGGAGGCATACATAGATGATGTGGTCGTTAAAACAAGACATGTCGAATCTCTAGTAGACAACTTGAGGCTAACATTCGATAACCTCCGAACATACGACATCAAGCTCAACCTGGAAAAATGCGTTTTCGGCGTTCCAGCCAAAAAGCTCTTAGGCTTCATTGTATCCAGTAGAGGAATTGAAGCAAATCCAGCCAAGATCCGAGCTCTGTCACAATTTGATATCCCAAAGGACCTCAAACAAATACAAAAATTAACCGGATGCGTGGCGTCTCTAAGCCGCTTTATCTCCCACTTGGGAGAAAAGGCCCTACCCCTTTACCGCCTCCTTCGGCGCACCCAACACTTCGAGTGGACGGATGCAGCCACGGCCAGACTCGACGAAATAAAAGCCATCTTGGCAACAAACCTAGTCCTGGCCGCACCAAACATTGGCGAACCAATGCTATTATACATTGCAGCAACCCATCAGGTCATAAGCGCAGTGCTCGTCGTCGAACGAGAAACGGACGGACACAAATTCCCCCTTCAAAAGCCAGTCTACTATGTGTCCACTATCCTTACTCCGTGCAAGTCACGGTACCCACATTATCAAAAGATTGCGTACGCGGTATTTATGGCATCCCAGAAGCTACGACACTACTTTCAAGAGTGTTCAATAACAGTAGCCTCGGAAGTGCCACTTAACGATATTATAAACAACCACGACATGACGGGCCGGATTGCAAAATGGGCCATTGAGCTCCTCCCGTTCGACATAACTTACAAGCCACGGCGAGCTATCAAGTCGCAAGTTTTGGCCGACTTCGACGCAGAATGGACGGAGGCCGAACTCCCTAAAGAGTACGGCACATATTCAAACTGGGTCATGCACTTCGACGGCTCCAAAATGTTGGCCGGTCTAGGGGCTGGCGTCGTTTTGAAGTCCCCCACAGGAGACACAGTTCAATACGTACTCTAGATAATGTACACAGACTCCAACAATGTAGCCGAATATGAGGCCCTTTTACATGGTCTCCGGATGGCAGTATCCATGGGCATTCAACGCCTAGAGGTGCGCGGGGACTCGAACCTCGCAATATCCCAAATAAATGGAGACTTTGATGCCAATGATCCAAAAATGGCAGCTTATCACAACGCCGTCCTAAAAATGTCAGCTCGGTTCGAAGGGCTCGAATTTCACCATATAGCCCGGGAAAATAATCAGGCGGCAGATGTCCTGGCATGCATCGGCGCAAAACGCGATGTAGTCCCCCCCAACATCTTCTTGGAAAGGCTGTTCAAGCCATCCGTAGTATGGGAAGGGGAACCCGACAATAACAGCCCGGACCCAACCACACTGCCCGACACCGAACACTTTGACATAATTGGAGGCTCCGCTAATGAAATAACACCTTCAGCCCACGTAATAATGGCCGTCATCGCCCCGTGGACAGAACCATTCCTCGCCTACCTTACTAGGCAGGAACTCCCCGAGGACCAAAATGAGGCACGCTGCATAGTGCGGCGATCTAAAGCCTATAAAGTCCATGAGGGAGAGCTTTATAAGAAAAGCACTACTGGAGTCCTTCAAAGGTGCATCTCCGAAGAGGAAGGGCGGAACCTCCTGGCTAAAATTCATGCCGGACTCGGCGGTCATCACGCTGCAGCTTAGTCCCTTGTAAGCAAGGCCTTCCGTACAGGCTTTTATTGGCCAACGGCCCGGGCAGACGCCCAGGACTTAGTCCAACGATGCGTCGGTTGCCAACTTTTTGCAAACCAAAGCCATATGCCACCCACCGCCCTCCAAACTATCCCCATCACTTGGCCCTTCACGGTCTGGGGGCTTGATATGGTTGGACCCCTTAAAGGCGGAACCCACAAGAAAAAATACTTACTGGTCATGGTGGATAAGTTCACCAAATGGATAGAAGCCAAGCCTGTTAAGACGGCCGAATCCGGACCGGTGATAGACTTTATATCCAGGGTTGTACACCGTTACTGTGTCCCCCACAGCATCATCACTGATAACGACACGAACTTTACGAACGACAAGGTAAAACTCTGGTGCAAAAACATGGGCATCAAGTTCGATTATGCTTCCGTCTATCACCCACAAACTAACGGCCAGGTCGAACATGCAAATGGTCTTATCATGAGCGGCATCAAACCCAGATTAGTGTGGTCCCTTAAGGAATCTAATACGCACTGGGTAGAGGAGCTCGACTCCGTACTCTGGGGGTTGCGGACCACGCCAAATCGCACCACCGGATACACACCATTTTTCATGGTGTACGGCGCAGAGGCAGTTTTGCCCTGCAACATAATTCATGACTCACCTCGAGTGCGCATGTACGAAGAAAGAGAAGCCGAGCTCGATCGGCAGGACAGTTTGGACGCCTTGGAGGAAGAACGTGACGTGGCAAAAGCCCGTTCCGCATTCTATCAATAGCAGGCTCGAAGATACCAAAGAAGAGAAGTATGGGCCAAAAATTACAATGTTGGCGAATTAGTTCTACGCCTACCGGACAAGAAAAAGGACAAACTCAAGCCCAAGTGGGAAGGTCCCTTCATAATTGACGAAGTCATGACTAGTGGAGCGTACCGCCTGCGAGATGCATCGGATAACCGACTCGAGCCGAACCCATGGAACACATCCCGTCTCCGAAGATTCTATGCCTAGCGCCGGACTCTGTGTTCGTCTCCTTCCTCTGTCCATTTTTTATATACTTTCTGTCTTACATTTCTCTCCTTCTCCCCTCCCTCTCTCTTATAGCCTTTAAAGGCTCATAAAGTGACGCGCTATCCGCGCTCATTAAACCTGGGGGCTTCTTTAAACATAAGCTTATTTATACGGGCTTCATGCCCAACACATGTGTCACACTTCCGCATGTACCTTTTATTCACCATTATATGCATCGATATGACTTAAGTTTTGGCCAAGCTGGGTTGCCTGGCTCCTGTGCTTACCCCTATGATTGTTCGGCTAGGTGGTAAAGGAAGCACCTCTGTGATTGTTACTGCCGGGTCAGCCGGATGTGTACCTCAGACTGGGTGAAGCCGAAAGCTAGCGTTCTTAAGGGAATATTCGGTCGGTGAACTAAAGATGATCTTTTTTCACTTATTTATCTATACGCCCCAGATGTTTTTCCTGCGTCTCTTTTCGCAGAGTGGACATGAACTTTAGGGCATGCCTCCCAGGGAAGGAACCCCTAACGGAACTATTCTCCCTGGAAGATGTTTCTTACTAACCATGTAATATAACATAACTAGTTGGGCACTTGTCTGTTCAAGCACTAATGACCCCTACGCCTGGTCTCCATGCATACCCCGGTTCTTATATAACCGCGAGGGTATTCGGACACACTCCGGACCGTCAGGTCCCGAGGTTGAAACGAAAAGGTCGGCCATGACAAATGATCTACAATCTGGCTACAAGGCATTACACATGTCAATTAAAATTACATAGTCAATCTGACTGATTGTATTCCTCTTCAATACCATCTAATAGGCTGTCTAGTTTACAGTCCTGTTGGGAATACTTTGCGGCCAATTCTACTTGGCCGTATACTAATCTCACAGGGATCTCCTTCCCATCGGGCCCCACGGGTCTGACCTCGGCCATGTGGTTTGGGTTAGCCTTCGTGTACTGCGTCTTCACCATGGCCCAGGCCTCCCTGGTGCCTTGACGACAGGCTGACATCTTCCACAATCGGAAGCGCCGCCGCGCTCCCTTCAGCTTCTCTACAAGCTCTCCAAGGCCTTCGGGCATGGAGACGGATGGCCACAAGGCCTGGGCGACGCCTTGCATCACCTGCCGAACTCACCCTTGCAGTTGTGAGAGCTCGGGAAGAAGGTCACCCGTAGAACCGGGCATTTCCTCTGCAGGACGACCTGTTAGCATACCTACAGACATTACTCTATTAGTCGACTTCCTCGCCGAACTCTTTTTTCAAAGTTCGTTTATGCACTTTCTAAATATGCCGCGCCGAAGCCGATGATTCTCCTTAACGGAGTCCAACAGCTGGGCACGAACATCCTTCAGTTCAACGCCCAGCTTGGTGTTGGCATCCTTTGTTAGCACGCTCTCACCAGCCTTCAGCTGGCGTAGGAGTTGTTGCTTTTTCGGATTTAATCCGGCGCCATCTGCAATTTCATTTGTCAGATTTGCACCCACGCCGCACTTAGCAAAATACTTATCTTTCGAAGCGTATATTACCAGAGGGGGTCTCCTTGAGCTTCCCTGCCGCGGCTAGTGCGGCCTCAAGTTGGGCTTTGCACTCTTCCAGCTCCTGGGACAGTAGGGTATTCTTTTCTGTAAGAACCTGCATAACAAATGATCCTTAAATCAGTTATTCTAACTGTTTCAAGTCTCGGGGGCTACTGGTATATATATAATTACCAAAATTTTCTTACCCGTATGTCTTTTATATATTGCTCCGTGGCTCTGGCTAGACCATTTTGAGCGGCACGGAGGTACGCATCTCCTGAATTGAAGGCATCCAATGCCTCTTGGGAGAAACAAGTGTCATGAAGAACTGTCCGGCGACGCCTGTGGTTCATGGCACTCTCCACCTCGGAATTGGTCGCAGACAGCCTGTCTGCATCCGTTGTCGGAGGAGCGTCCGGTGCGTGCCTTGTGTTCGCCTCCGCTTCCAGACCAGGATTTGGAGCCTGGCTGGTGGAAGCGAGATTGGCAACCTCTACGGATATAGTCCGGCGAGGTCTCTTCGTCCTGAAGAGAGCACAAGCGTTAATATGCCTTGAAGGAATAACACCTGGGAATAAGATGGCGCGCTATACCTTTGCGCCGACGTCTCAGTCCTGACCGCACTTCTTTTCAGCCCGCGGGGCCTTGCCGCCCCTCGTTGCCTAGTCGCCATAGGCTCGGCCTCCCGTCTCAAGGACCTCCCCTGCAAAACACGGTTGTCATACGGCAATCGAAAACACGCGAGGATAGATCCCTTTTCAAAGTGCTGGGACTTCAGTCTCAGTTACCTGTGAGGCTGGGAGTAGCCCCGGGTAATCGGCCATAATGGCCACCAAGGCGTTGTCCTTACCTAATTGATGAAACACCCCATCAATCAGCTCCACAGGTAAGTGCGGATCCTCTTGAGAGGCCGGGTCGAGGGACCATCTCGGATCCTCGGGTTGTGGAGGAGGGCTGTTTATTTATTTAACAGCCTGGCGCAGTTCCTGCGTTGAAGTCATTAGACTGAATATTTAACGATGGGAATATAAAATGGATGGGAAAGTAAAAGTGTCCACTTACCCAATTTGGGGGATTGTACATAGAAAATCCACCCCATGGGTTGACGCGGAGAAATTCCTCCTCTTCTCCCTTGTACAAAGCGGATAAGATCTTTATTAGAGCGGCAGCCGAATCCGTCCCCTTACGGCCGTGGCGGGTGGCGTTGTCCTCCCCGTTGAAGTCCCACAATGGGTGGCCTCTATACTGAAGCGGCTGCACCCCTCGCATGATGCATGCGGCCATGACCCCGATCATGGTCAGTCCGGAATGAGCTTACAATCTTATCCGGCCCATCAGGTAAAGAACGACCTTGTCACTTTCCATCTGAGGGCTCCGTGGATGCCAACTTAGGCGCTCCTTTAGGGGAGCACTGTCGAACTCAGCGAGGCCGATCCGGACAGGATCCGATAGCGGGACGTCCTCTATATAAAACCATTTCGAAGGCCAGTCCTCGGACGCCTCCTTTGGGGTTCCGGATAGCTATCAGGTCCCGGCGATGCGCCACACTTCAGCTCTGCCCACTTGATATATTGACCCCTTCTGAGAATGGGGCACAAGGCAGAATAGCCTTTTCCACAGCGCGAAATGAGCCTCACAGCCCAAAAACAGCTCGCAAAGGGCTACGAAGCCCGCGATATGCAATATGGAGGCAGGCGTGAGGTTGTGCAGCTGGAGGCCATAGAACTCCAGGAGCCCCCGGAGAAACGGATGAATTGGAAATCCGAGCCCTCTTATTAAGTAAGGGACAAGGCATACCCGCTCTCCTTTGGAGGGATTGGGGGCGCTCTTCGCTTGCTCTCCGCCATTATAGGTGGCAAGTCAGGCTCGAACCGGGACCATATAGGCCAGGGGGAGAAATCCCTTGGTCTGGAGCGTCACTAGCTCGCTATGCGGGATGGAGCATCTCTCCCAATCTCCAGGCTGAGGGCTGAAGGGCGAGAGGAGGAGCTGCGGCGGCCGGCCATGATAGAATGGACCTCTGTCGGATACGCTCTAATGAATACTCGCGGAAGGGAGAAGGTGTGGTTTGGATCTAAATCCTCGTCCCCTTAAATAGGCGGCTCATTCACGCGGCTAGGGGTGTAAATGTAAAAACACCCTGACTTTTGGTATTCGTTTGACACATGGAAGACGGCCATTATTGGGCGTAGAAGCCAAGGAGCGCTACATTTACAAGAAACCGAACATTACTCAACAGGTACATGGACTTTGGAGGAGAACCCGCCTTGCAATGCCGAAGACAATCTGTGCCGGACTCGTCGTCATTGAAGCCTGGTTCGGGGGCTACTGAGGGAGTCCTGGATTAGGGGGTGTCCGGATAGCCGGACTATTCCTTCGGCCGGACTCCTGGACTATGAAGATACAAGATTGAAGACTTCGTCCCGTGTCCGGAAGGGACTTTCCTTGGCGTGGAAGGCAAGCTTGGCGATACGGATATGTAGATCTCCTACCATTGTAACCGACTCTGTGTAACCCTAGCCCTCTCCGGTGTCTATATAAACCGGAGGGGTTTTAGTCCGTAGGAACAACAATCATACCATAGGCTAGCTTCTAGGGTTTAGCCTCCTTGATCTCGTGGTAGATCTACTCTTGTACTACCCATATCATCAATATTAATCAAGCAGGAGTAGGGTTTTACCTCCATCGAGAGGGCCCGAACCTGGGTAAAAACATCGTGTCCCTTGTCTCCTGTTACCATCCGCCTAGACACACAGTTCAGGACCCCCTACCCGAGATCCGCCGGTTTTAACACCGACAATTGGTATTCACATCGAAGTATGAGAACACCGTTTAGGAAAGGTATGGAATCAACACTTGACTTCGAAGCAACTCGAATACCACAACTGAAAACAAAACAAAGGATTGGCTTGCAGAATAAGCCAGAACAAACATATGATAGAGATTTCGTCCAAAGTTTTCGTGGTGGGGCCTACACGGGCTCGATCATACAACACCATCATGTACAAGGCAGTGCACATGACATACGAAGCGTCCCCGAGTCAGCATAGCCAAGGACTCTTTAAGACACAACGAGACCACTTTAAAACCAACCGTGGATAAGCGGACCACTAGACGTCGAACCCCAATCTCATATCATACATCTGTCGGAAAGATATCCTACGATATACTTGAATTCCCATTTATGAACTCCCGAAACTTTCCGGTTATGCAATCAGGTGTTGGGGATACAGGGGAAGCATAATATCTCACCCAAAACTAGCAAATCCTACATCCAGTTGTATCCATCCTTCAACACATAACCAAGAAACCTTTGGAAATCATTTACCTCAACCTTCGAAAAGCATCCGTTATACGAGTTATGGCAATACTCCCGAACTGCCGCCCCAGTACTGGGTGGCGTCGAGGTTATCTCACCAACAACTACATAAAAGAGATTTTCGATGTCGGTGAAACTTAGGTATTTCAGAACTACAACGATAAAATTGTGACGACAACACCTCGGAGCTCAACTCCCCGGGACACTGCCACAACCCCTAAATGTCAGGAGGCACCAAGAACAATGTTCTCGTCACAAAACCATCGGAACGATTCCATGATACCCGCGTGATCCTAATTTTTTTAGTGAAATTTGAGAAGAGAAGAGTCAAAAATCTACATCAGGATGCCTCACTAGAGCGACAAAGGGACTGAGGAGTAAAAAGAATCCTACTCTCCGATATATATAATCCTAAATGACTCAAAACATTTTTCTAGACTCAACAACGCCAACGATTTGATCAAGCAGGGGGCTAATAAGTCGGGGATGCTCTGATACCAACTTGTAACACCCTCGATGTGGCTATATCTCCCACGTGTCAAAGCACGACTTAGAGCCATAACCGCATTGAAGGCAATGTCGCAAGAGGGGTAACCTTTACACATCCCATGTACTGAATAAGAAACAGGTACAGAGTTGGCTTACAATCGCCACTTCACACAATACATGAATAAAGCATTACATCAACAGATACAATCAAGGTCCGACTACGGAACCAAAATAAGAGAAGACTACCCCTAATGCTACAGATCCCCGATCGCCCAAACTGGGCTCCACTACTGATCAACTGAAATGAAACAACACAACGAACACGATCTTCATCAAGCTCCTCCTTGAGCTTGGTTGCGTCACCTGCATGGTATCATCGGCACCTGCAAACTGGTTTTAGAAGTAATCTGTGAGTCACGGGGACTCAACAATCTCACACCCTAGCGATCAAGACTATTTAAGCTTATGGGTAGGGAAAAGGTATGAGGTGGATCTGCAGCAAGCACTAGCATATATGGTGGCTAACATACGCAAATGAGAGGGAGAAGAGAAGGCAAAGGCACAATCGAGAATCTATGACCAAGAAGTGATCCTAGAACAACCTACGTTCAAGCATAACTCCAACACCGTGTTCACTTCCCGGACTCCGCCGAGAAGAGACCATCACGGCTACACACGCGGTTGATGCATTTTAATTAAGATAGGTTTCAGGTTTTCTACAACTGGACATTAACAAATTCCCATCTGCCCATAACCGCGGGCATGGCTTTTGAAAGTTCAAAACCCTGTAGGGGTGTCCCAACTTAGCCCATCACAAGCTCTCATGGTCAATGAAGGATATTCCTTCTCCCAGGACGACCCGATCAGACTCGGAATCCTGGTTACAAGACATTTCGACAATGGTAAAACAAGACCAGCAAAGCCACCCAGATGTGCCGACAAATCCCGATAGGAGCTGTGAAGGAAATATGCCCTAGAGGCAATAATAAAGTTATTATTTATTTCCTTATATCATGATAAATGTTTATTATTCATGCTAGAATTGTATTAACCGGAAACATAATACATGTGTGAATACATAGACAAACAGAGTGTCACTAGTATGCCTCTACTTAACTAGCTCGTTAATCAAAGATGGTTATGTTTCCTAACCATGGACAAAGAGTTGTTATTTGATTAACGGGATCACATCATTAGGTGAATGATCTGATTGACATGACCCATTCCATTAGCTTAGCACCCGATCGTTTAGTATGTTGCTATTGCTTTCTTCATGACTTATACATGTTCCTATGACTATGAGATTATGCAACTCCCGTTTGCCGGAGGAACACTCTGTGTGCTACCAAACGTCACAATGTAACTGGGTGATTATAAAGGTACTCTACAGGTGTCTCCAAAGGTACATGTTGGGTTGGCGTATTTCGAGATTAGGATTTGTCACTCCGATTGTCGGAGAGGTATCTCTGGGCCCTCTCGGTAATGCACATCACATAAGCCTTGCAAGCATTGTAACTAATGAGTTAGTTGTGAGATGATGTATTACAGAACGAGTAAAGAGACTTGCCGGTAACGAGATTGAACTAGGTATTGAGATACCGACGATCGAATCTCGGGCATGTAACATACCGATGACAAAGGGAACAACGTATGTTGTTATGCAGTCTGACCGATAAAGATCTTCGTAGAATATGTAGGAACCAATATGAGCATCCAGGTTCCGCTATTGGTTATTGACCGGAGACGTGTCTCGGTCATGTCTACATTGTTCTCGAACCGTAGGGTCCACACGCTTAACGTTACGATGACAGTTTCATTATGAGTTTATGTATTTTGATGTACCAAAGTTTGTTCGGAGTCCCGGATGTGATCATGGACATGAAGAGGAGTCTTGAAATGGTCGAGACATAAAGATCGATATATTGGAAGCCTATATTTGGATATCGGAATCATTCCGGGTGAAATCGGGATTTTACCGGAGTACCGGGGGGTTACTGGAACCCCCCCGGGGTTATTGGGCCTACATGGGCCCTAAGGGAGAAGAGGAAAGGAGGCAAGAGGTGGCCGCGTGCCCCTCCCCTCCCTAGTCCGAATAGGACAAGAAGAGGGGGGCGGCGCCCCCCCCCTTTCCTTTTCCTCTTCCTCCTCTTTCCAACTGCTCCTTCTCCAACTAGGAAAGAAGGGAGTCCTACTCCCGCGCGCCCTCCTTGGCCGGCCGCCCCCTCCCCTTGGCTCCTTTATATACAGGGGCAAGGGGGCACCATAGGACACACAAGTTGATCTTCGTGATCGTTCCTTAGCCGTGTGCGGTGCCCCCCTCCACCATATTCCACCTCGGTCATATTGTAGCGGTGCTTAGGCGAAGCCCTGCGATGGTTGAACATCAAGATCGTCACCACGTCGTCGTGCTGACGGAACTCCTCCCCGAAGCTTTGCTGGATCGGAGCCCGGGGAGCGTCATCGAGCTGAACGTGTGCCAAGAACTCGAAGGTGCCGGAGTAACGGTGCTTGGATCGGTTGGACCGGGAAGACGTACGACTACTTCCTCTAGGTTGCGTCAACGCTTCCGCTTCGGTCTACGAGGGTACGTAGACAACACTCTCCCCTCTCATTGCTATGCATCACCATGATCTTGCGTGTGCGTAGGAATTTTTTTGAAATTACTACATTCCCCAACAGTGGTATCAGAGCCAAGTTTTATGGTTTGATGTTATATGCACGAGTAGAACACAAGTGAGTTGTGGGCGATATAAGTCATACTGCTTACCAGCATGTCATACTTTGGTTCGGTAGTATTGTTGGATGAAGCGGCCCGAACCGACATTACGCGTACGCTTACGCGAGAGTGGTTCTACCGTCGTGCTTTGCACACAGGTGGCTGGCGGGTGTCAGTTTCTCCAACTTTAGTTAAACCAAGTGTGGCTACGCCCGGTCCTTGCGAAGGTTAAAACAACACCAACTTGACAAACTATCGTTGTGGTTTTGATGCGTAGGTAAGATTGTTTCTTGCTTAAGCCCGTAGCAGCCACGTAAAACTTGCAACAAACAAAGTAGAGGACGTCTAACTTGTTTTTGCAGGGCTTGTTGTGATGTGATATGGTCAAGGCATGATGCTAAATTTTATTGTATGAGATGATCATGTTTTGTAACCAAGTTATCGGCAACTGGCAGGAGCCATATGGTTGTTGCTTTATTGTATGCAATGCAATTGCCCTGTAATGCTTTACTTTATCAGTAAGCAGTAACGATAGTCGTAGAAGCATAAGATTGGCGAGACGACAATGATGCTACGATGGAGATCAAGGTGTCGCGCCGGTGACGATGGTGATCATGACGGTGCTTCGGAGATGGAGATCACAAGCACAAGATGATGATAGCCATATCATATCACTTATATTGATTGCATGTGATGTTTATCTTTTATTCATCTTATCTTGCTTTGATTGACGGTAGCATTATAAGATGATCTCTCACTAAATTTCAAGATAAAAAGTGTTCTCCTTGAGTATGCACCGTTGCCAAAGTTCGTCGTGCCCAGACACCACGTGATGATCGGGTGTGATAAGCTCTACGTCCATCTACAACGGGTGCAAGCCAGTTTTGCACACGCAGAATACTCAGGTTAAACTTGACGAGCCTAGCATATGCAGATATGGCCTCGGAACACTGAGACCAAAAGGTCGAGCGTGAATCATATAGTAGATATGATCAACATAGCGATGTTCACCATTGAAAACTACTCCATTTCACGTGATGATCGGTTATGGTTTAGTTGATTTGGATCACGTGATCACTTAGATGATTAGAGGGATGTCTATCTAAGTGGGAGTTCTTAAGTAATATGATTAATTGAACTTAAATTTATCATGAACTTAGTCCCTGATAGTATCTTGCTTGTTTATGTTGATTGTAGATAGATGGCCCATGCTGTTGTTCAGTTGAATTTTAATGCATTCCTTGAGAAAGCAAAGTTGAAAGATGATGGTAGCAATTACACGGACTGGGTCCGTAACTTGAGGATTATCCTCATTGCTGCACAGAAGAGTTACGTCCTAGAAGCACCGCTGGGTGCCAGGCCTGCTGCTGATGCAACTGACAACGTTAAGAATGTCTGGCAGAGGAAAGCTGATGACTACTCGATAGTTCAATGTGCCATGCTTTACGGCTTAGAACCGGGACTTCAACGACGTTTTGAATGTCATGGGGCATATGAGATGTTCCAGGAGTTGAAGTTAATATTCCAGCAGACTGCCCGGATTGAGAGATATGAAGTCTCCAATAAATTCTATAGCTGCAAGATGGAGGAGAATAGTTCTGTCAGTGAGCATATACTCAAGATGTCTGGGTATTGTAATCACTGGATTCAACTGGGAGTTAATCTTCCGGATGATAGCGTCATTGACAGAATTCTCCAATCACTTCCACCAAGCTACAAGAGCTTCGTGATGAACTATAATATGCAAGGGATGGATAAGACCATTCCCGAGCTCTTCGCAATGCTAAAGGCTGCGGAGGTAGAAATCAAGAAGGAGCATCAAGTGTTGATGGTCAACAAGACCACTAGTTTCAAGAAAAAGGGCAAAGGGAAGAAGAAGGGGAACTTCAAGAAGAACAACAAGCAAGTTGCTGCTCAGGAGAAGAAACCCAAGTATGGACCTAAGCCTGAAACTGAGTGCTTCTACTGCAAGCAGACTGGTCACTGGAAGCGGAACTGCCCCAAGTATTTGGCGGATAAGAAGGATGGCAAGGTGAACAAAGGTATATGTGATATACATGTTATTGATGTGTACCTTACTAGAGCTCGTAGTAGCACCTGGGTATTTGATACTGGTTCTGTTGCTAATATTTGCAACTCGAAACAGGGACTACGGATTAAGTGAACACTAGCAAAGGACGAGGTGATGATGCGCGTGGGAAATGGTTCCAAAGTCGATGTGATCGCGGTCGGCACGCTACCTCTACATCTACCTTCGGGATTAGTATTAGACCTAAATAATTGTTATTTGGTGCCAGCGTTGAGCATGAACATTATATCTCGATCTTGTTTGATGCGAGACGGTTATTCATTTAAATCAGAGAATAATGGTTGTTCTATTTATATGAGTAATATCTTTTATGGTCATGCACCCTTGAAGAGTGGTCTATTTTTGATGAATCTCGATAGTAGTGATACATATATTCATAATGTTGAAGCCAAAAGATGCAGAGTTGATAATGATACTGCAACTTATTTATGGCACTACCGTTTAGGTCATATCGGTGTAAAGCGCATGAAGAAACTCCATACTGATGGACTTTTGGAACCACTTGATTATGAATCACTTGGTACTTGCGAACCGTGCCTCATGGGCAAGATGACTAAAATGCCGTTCTCCGATACTATGGAGAGAGCAACAGATTTGTTGGAAATCATACATACAGATGTATGTGGTCCGATGAATGTTGAGGCTCGTGGCGGATATCGTTATTTTCTCACCATCACAGATGATTTAAGCAGATATGGGTATATCTACTTAATGAAGCATAAGTCTGAAACATTTGAAAAGTTCAAAGAATTTCAGAGTGAAGTTGAAAATCATCGTAACAAGAAAATAAAGTTTCTACGATCTAATCGTGGAGGAGAATATTTGAGTTACGAGTTTGGTCTACATTTGAAACAGTGCGGAATAGTTTCGCAGCTCACACCACCCGGAACACCACAACGTAATGGTGTATCCGAACGTCGTAATCGTACTTTACTTGATATGGTGCGATTTATGATGTCTCTTACAGATTTACCGCTATCGTTTTGGGGTTATGCTTTAGAGACGGTCGCATTCACGTTAAATAGGGCACCCTCAAAATCCGTTGAGACGACGCCTTATGAGCTACGGTTTGGCAAGAAACCAAAGTTGTCGTTTCTTAAAGTTTGGGGCTGTGATGCTTATGTGAAAAAGCTTCAACCTGATAAGCTCGAACCCAAATCGGAGAAATGTGTCTTCATAGGATACCCAAAGGAGACTGTTGGGTACACCTTCTATCACAGATCCGAAGGCAAGACATTCGTTGCTAAAAATGGATCCTTTCTAGAGAAGGAGTTTCTCTCGAAAGAAGTGAGTGGGAGGAAAGTAGAACTTGATGAGGTAACTGTACCTGATCCCTTATTGGAAAGTAGTACATCACAGAAACCGGTTTCTATGACACCTAAACCAATTAGTGAGGAAGTTAATGATGATGATCATAAAACTTCAGATCAAGTTGCTACTGAACCTCGTAGATCAAATAGAGTAAGATCCGCACCAGAGTGGTACGGTAATCCTGTTCTGGAAGTCATGCTACTAGATCATGATGAACCTACGAGCTATGAAGAAGCGATGGTGAGCCCAGATTCCGTGAAATGGCTTGAAGCCATGAGATCTGAGATGGGATCCATGTATGAGAACAAAGTGTGGACTTTGGTTGACTTGCCCGATGATCGGCAAGCAATTGAGAATAAATGGATCTTCAAGAAGAAGACTGACGCTGACGGTAATGTTACTATTTACAAAGCTCGACTTGTTGCAAAAGGTTTTCGACAAGTTCAAGGGATTGACTACGATGAGACCTTCTCACCCGTAGCGATGCTTAAGTCTGTCCGAATCATGTTAGCAATTGCCGCATTTTATGATTATGAAATTTGGCAAATGGATGTCAAAACTGCATTCCTGAATGGATTTTTGGAAGAAGAGTTGTATATGATGCAACCGGAAGGTTTTGTCGATCCAAAAGGAGCTAACAAAGTGTGCAAGCTCTAGTGATCCATTTATGGACTGGTGCAAGCCTCTCGGAGTTGGAATAAACGCTTTGATAGTATGATCAAAGCATTTGGTTTTATACAGACTTTTGGAGAAGCCTGTATTTACAAGAAAGTGAGTGGGAGCTCTATAGCATTTCTGATATTATATGTGGATGACATATTACTAATTGGAAATGATATAGAATTTCTGGATAGCATAAAGGGATACTTGAATAAGAGTTTTTCAATGAAAGACCTCGGTGAAGCTGCTTACATATTAGGCATTAAGATCTATAGAGATAGATCAAGACGCTTAATTGGACTTTCACAAAGCACATACCTTGACAAAGTTTTGAAGAAGTTCAAAATGGATCAAGCAAAGAAAGGGATCTTGCCTGTGTTACAAGGTGTGAAGTTGAGTAAGACTCAATGCCCGACCACTGCAGAAGATAGAGAGAAAATGAAAGATGTTCCCTATGCTTCAGCCATAGGCTCTATCATGTATGCAATGCTGTGTACCAGACCTGATGTGTGCCTTGCTATAAGTCTAGCAGGGAGGTACCAAAGTAATCCAGGAGTGGATCACTGGACAGCGGTCAAGAACATCCTGAAATACCTGAAAAGGACTAAGGATATGTTTCTCGTTCATGAAGGTGACAAAGAGCTCATCATAAATGGTTATGTTGATGCAAGCTTTGACACTGATCCGGACGATTCTAAATCGCAAACCGGATACGTGTTTACATTAAACGGTGGAGCTGTCAGTTGGTGCAGTTCTAAACAAAGCGTCATGGCGGGATCTACGTGTGAAGACATAGCTGCTTCGGAAGCAGCAGATGAAGGAGTCTGGATGAAGGAGTTCATATCCGATCTAGGTGTCATACCTAGTGCATTAGGTCCAATGAAAATCTTTTGTGACAATACTGGTGCAATTGCCTTGGCAAAGGAATCCAGATTTCACAAGAGAACCAAGCACATCAAGAGACGCTTCAATTCCATCCGGGATCTAGTCCAGGTGGGAGACATAGAGATTTTCAAGATACATACGGATCTGAATGTAGCAGACCCGTTGACTAAGCCTCTTCCATGAGCAAAACATGATCAGCACCAAGGCTCCATGGGTGTTAGAATCATTACTATGTAATCTAGATTATTAACTCTAGTGCAAGTGGGAGACTGAAGGAAATATGCCCTAGAGGCAATAATAAAGTTATTATTTATTTCCTTATATCATGATAAATGTTTATTATTCATGCTAGAATTGTATTAACTGGAAACATAATACATGTGTGAATACATAGACAAACAGAGTGTCACTAGTATGCCTCTACTTGACTAGCTCGTTAATCAAAGATGGTTATGTTTCCTAACCATGGACAACGAGTTGTTATTTGATTAATGGGATCACATCATTAGGTGAATGATCTGATTGACATGACCCATTCCATTAGCTTAGCACCCGATCGTTTAGTATGTTGCTATTGCTTTCTTCATGACTTATACATGTTCCTATGACTATGAGATTATGCAACTCCCGTTTGCCGGAGGAACACTTTGTGTGCTACCAAACGTCACAACGTAACTAGGTGATTATAAAGGTACTCTACAGGTGTCTCCAAAGGTACATGTTGGGTTGCCGTATTTTGAGATTAGGATTTGTCACTCCGATTGTCGGAGAGGTATCTCTGGGCCCTCTCGGTAATGCACATCACATAAGCCTTGCAAGCATTGCAACTAATGAGTTAGTTGTGAGATGATGTATTACGGAACGAGTAAAGAGACTTGCCGGTAACGAGATTGAACTAGGTATTGAGATACCGACGATCGAATCTCGGGCAAGTAACATACCGATGACAAAGGGAACAACGTATGTTGTTATGCGGTCTGACCGATAAAGATCTTCGTAGAATATGTAGGAACCAATATGAGCATCCAGGTTCCGCTTTTGGTTATTGACCGGAGACGTGTCTCGGTCATGTCTACATTGTTCTCGAACTGTAGGGTCCGCACGCTTAATGTTACGATGACAGTTTCATTATGAGTTTATGTATTTTGATGTACCGAAGGTTGTTCGGAGTCCCGGATGTGATCATGGATATGACGAGGAGTCTCGAAATGGTCGAGACATAAAGATCGATATATTGGAAGCCTATATTTGGATATCGGAATCGTTCCGGGTGAAATCGGGATTTTACCGGAGTACCGGGGGGTTACCGAAACCCCCCCGGGGTTATTGGGCCTACATGGGCCCTAAGGGAGAAGAGGAAAGGAGGCAAGAGGTGGTCGCGCGCCCCTCCCCTCCCTAGTCCGAATAGGACAAGAAGAGGGGGGCGGCGCCCCCCCTTTCCTTTCCCTCTTCCTCCTCTTTCCCACTTCTCCTTCTCCAACTAGGAAAGAAGGGAGTCCTACTTCCGGTGGGAATAGGACTCCCCCTTGGCGCGCCCTCCTTGGCCGGCCGCCCCCTCCCCTTGGCTCCTTTATATAAGGGGGCAAGGGGGAACCCTAGGACACACAAGTTGATCTTCGTGATCGTTCCTTAGCCGTGTGCGGTGCCCCCCTCCACCATATTCCACCTCGGTCATATTGTAGCGGTGCTTAGGCGAAGCCCTGCGACGGTTGAACATCAAGATCGTCACCACACCGTCGTGCTGATGGAACTCCTCCCCGAAGCTTTGCTGGATCGGAGCCCGGGGAGCGTCATCGAGCTGAACGTGTGCCAAGAACTCGGAGGTGCCGGAGTAACGGTGCTTGGATCGGTTGGACCGGGAAGACGTACGACTACTTCCTCTACATTGCGTCAACGCTTCTGCTTCGGTCTACGAGGGTACGTAGACAACACTCTCCCCTCTCATTGCTATGCATCACCATGATCTTGCGTGTGCGTATGAATTTTTTTTAAATTACTACGTTCCCCAACAAGCTGCACATATCTCGTTCTCAGGGCACACCGAATGAGCGCTCCGTACAGCTAAAACCAAACCTCGAGTTTCCCCGAGGGGGCGCTGCAAAGGACTCTAGTTTGGACCAACACTCAGAGGAGCACTGGCCCATGGGGGTAAAATAAAGATGACCCTTGGGTTGGCCGACCCAAGGAAAAAAGGCTAAGTGGCAAATGGTAAAACCAAGGTTGGGCCTTGCTGGAGGAGTTTTATTCAAGGCGAACTGTCAAGGGGTTCCCATTATAACCCAACCGCGTAAGGAATGCAAAATCAAGGAACATAACACCGGTATGATGGAAACTAGGGCGGCAAGAGTGGAACAAAACACCAGGCATAAGGCCGAGCCTTCCATCCTTTACCAAGTATATAGATGCATTGATTAAACAAGAAATATTGTGATATCCCAACAATAAACATGTTCCGACAAGGAACAAACTCCAATATTCACTTGCAACTAACAACGTATAAGAGGGGCTGAGCAAAGCGGTAACATAGCCAAACAACGGTCTGCTAGGACAAGGTGGGTTAGAGGCTTGGCTTAGCAATATGGGAGGCATGATAAGCAAGTGGTATGTATCGTAGCATAGGCATAGCAAAAGAGCGAGCAACTAGTATCATGGGTTTGTCACGGCAGATGTCCTTGTGAAAGGACTTAGTCATGGAGCCATCACAACGGGTTAACTTAAAGGGGTTAAACCGAACAAGGGGACACGGAGAGTTTATACTAGTTCGGCCCCTTCGATGAAGGTAAAAGCCTACGTCTAGTTGTGATTGGTATTGCTTGGGTTTCGAAGGCCAGGGAGCGAATCCGATTTGTCTGGCTCTCGAGTTGTTGTCCATCCCTTGAACCGCTGCCGGGTCGTCCCCTTATATACATGGGTGGCGCCCGTCGGTTTAAAGAGTCCCCAAGCCGGATCATAAACGTTTCCGGTTCGGTCTCTACACTCCCTATCTTACAGAGTAAGTTACATGATTAAGCCGGTTTACGTCTACATGCCTTAACTCACTTCTGGGCCTTGGGCCTTCGTAAAGCGCCATCATCTTCAAATCTTCATGGGCTTCTAATCTTCATAAAGTTAATCCGGCTACTCCTGGCCGGTTTACGTCCGGTAGTAATATCCCCAACATTAGGCCCCAGATTGATTTGAACAGGTTTCATGTCAATCCTTAGTAAAAACTTCGTCTTCTACATCTTCTCATATTTTGGTAAACCGCCGTGACGTCATCTTCTCAGATCGGGGTAAACCGTCATGACGTCATCTTCATTAATGCTGAAGATTACCTTCATTAACGTATATCCAGTCATCGAAGCGACACCATTATTACTTATCCATTTTTTGAGCTCCTCGATTCCCGCACTTGCCGTTGCATCGTTGCGCCTTATAAATAGGGGCAGGGGACCCTTTTCTTTTCTTTCTTGCTACCCCTTCGTCCCTTCTTCTTCCTCGCGAGGTCTCTGCTCCTGAGCGCCGCCGCCGTTGACAAGCCTCGCCTCTGCCTCGCCGTCGGCCGCTGCATCACCCTGATCGAAGCAGAAAACTGCAACGTATCTCCACCGTTCTTGTGACATTGGTAACCCTTTTTTTAATTCCACCCCAGATCTTATCTTTTAGGGTTTCACTGTTCGTCAGAGTTCATCGAAAACTTCAGTGCTATTCCTCTCTTTTCTTATCTGCAGCATTCGAGGCTAGGCTGGATCTGTTATTCTTGCGCGACTGTAGCCACAATCGTATTCTCCTCATTAAACTCCCTCTTTATATCAAGAACAACTTATCTGGATCTACTGAACTATTTAAGTACCCGAAGCTTGAACCTGAATATTTTTCCAATTTCTGTCATACCTTAGATCTAAAAAATTTATATAAACCTGTGAGATCTGTTTCCCCTCACACCAATATAGGCGGTTTAACTTTGTATAAGCAATCTATACCATTAGCCCTCTGATAAACCGGAGGAGCCTTTCACCTCCATAGTTGTACTCCGGTTTAACAGTGTCTGGGTACCCCTGTTCTGGTATTGCCTTGTTATCCATTTTTTCATTGGTCTCCGATTTATGCAATTTCATAACTCAGTATATCTATTACTCCATTGCATCTTATACGTCATCATGAGTGATTTATAAACTGGCCTTTCGTTTCCAGCTTGTTTATTCCACAATGGCCAAGCAATTTACCGCTTGCAACTGGGCTCATTCCCGGTTCACCGAGGAACAATTGAACAATATGGTCAGCATCGGCACCTTGCCTAAGAAAACTAAAATTAAATGGCGAGTCCCAGGAGCAGAAAATCCTCCAACCCCGAGGCAGGGTGAGGTGGTTGTCTTTGTTGATCACATAGGCCGTGGCTTCAAACCGCCAGGGTCAAAGTTGTACCGGGATGTGCTTGCCAGTTTCCAACTTCATCCTCAAGATATCGTACCCAACTCGGTCTCCAATTTATGCAACTTCTAGGTCTTCTGTGAAGTGTACTTATAAGAAGAACCAACTGCGGAGCTATTCCAGGACTTCTTTCACCTAAACCTGCGCACAGAATTTGTAAATGGCCCCAACACTGAACTTGGTGGTGTCTCAATTCAGAAGCGTAAAGAAGTTGAATTTCCTCATGCCAAACTGCACAACCATCCTAAGGAATGGGACCAGACTTGGTTTTACTGCAGAGATACGTCTCCTGAAGATGAGAATCCCCTCCCAGGCTTTCGTGATCACCGGCTTTCCAACACCCATCCAATGCCGCAACGCTTAAGCTCTATAGAAAGGGCGAAATATGCCCCTCAACTCGCCAAACTCCGGGCTTTTATGGCCAACGGTTTAAGAGGTGTTGATTTCGTACGTTGTTGGATATCTTGGAGCATATTGCCGCTAAGCCGGCGTCCCGGTTTAATGTGTGAGTACACCGGTGAGGTTGAAGTCCCTCAATGCCATTGCAACATTCAAGTGACTGATGAAGAAGTCACTGAAGGTGTAAAGAAGATTTTGAATGAATCGGAACTAGTCTGTAGTCAAACTGGCTTGAATCCCTTCTATACTAAGAACAAACCGCCTGCTATAAGCACTATACCTCCTTTTCATCCTTGACATCTTTAATTTGTGCAACTTGTAATCCTTCTTCTATGTATGTATGTACAGGGTGATGATCCCTTCTGGAAACAGAAATTCGTAGAAAAAGCAGTAAAGCCAACTGGGGATAAAGCGGTCAAACCTTCTCGCCCCAAAACCAAAGCCGTCAAACGGACGTCAAAACGGAAAACGGCTGAACGGATTAACATGGAACTTGATGATGATGCTGATGATCCGAAAGTTGAGGTAGAACTTGACTCACTTGGCTCCCTTTTCATGCATCTCATTAACAATGATCTTCCTCAGGAGGACGCAGAAGGCAGTCAAGCTGATGATGTAGAGGTAATTACCCTTTCCTCTGGTTCAGACTCTAAGCTAACACAAAAAACCCATTAAGAAGTCCGGAAAGTAAGATTTTCTCATCCTCTTGCTCATTTGGATCCAACATTTATTTTGAAGACTCAGCAGCATGAAGCTCGCCGGACAACCCGACACAGTGGCCAACAGGTTACTTCCACCGGTTTACCTGACACCCCGGTTCGGAAGCGCCGGTCTGAGGTCTCTCCTACTCCTGACAATTCTTATCCCAGGGCAGGTTATTTCAGACAACCTCTTAATCCGTCCGATTTCAATTATCATATGACACCTCCCTCATCCTCTGGTGAATCGACAGCAACTCAACTCCCCCCTCTGAAAACTGTGGCTGGGTAAGCTTTGCAATCTTGCATCTCAATGTGTTGTAATAAAATGTTAACCCTCCTTTTAATTTTGTCTGTAGAGCCAAAGCCAGACCCGGTAAGAAAGCTCGGGTCAACAATCCGCCCGAAGACCCAGCCACTGTTGAAGAGGAACCAAGAGGTGATCCGGACCAGACTTGTGAACCGGAGGGCCTTCATCGTGAAGCCGCCTCTGACGACCCGCCCCTTCAAGGCCAAAACACGGATGAACCAACAAACGCTGAACCTGTCACGCCTGACACTGAACTGGCCGAGCCAAACCGTGCTAGTCCGATGAGAGATGCTGAGACTCCATTATCACCAGCCAAAAACACTGAAGGTCAAGGAGACGATGTTATCATTACTAGAATGGGCCACAGCTCTCCTGGCCATCCCGTAATCTTGGCTCAACATAGTGCCAAGGAAGAATAGGTTCCTAGGGAAAAGGGCAAATGGAGTAGTGATTTATCGAATTATGCTCATCTCAACGCTGAAGAACTTCATTCTGGGTTCTTGAACCGTCTTCACTCAAACCGGGACTATGAAGCCGGTTTGGTGAATTTGATGAAGCAGCGATATGAGGTATTTTCATCTCCCTTTGTTCGTTGATTCAAAGTTGAAATACTAGCCCAAGTAGCCCCAAGGGCCGTTTTATGATGTTAATCATAAATCGGGTCTTTGTAGCACTTTAAGTTTCTCATCATTGACCCTCAAAATGTCAGGTCTCTAATAAGAACCAAGACTCCTCTTTTAACAATTAGATAGCTTTCCGCAGTGTAGCCCCCAAAGGCCGGTTTAACTTGGCAAGTTAATCCGGGTTTTAATCCATGCATCTGTTTTAGAAAAGACGTACATTAGCCCCCAAGTGTCAAGGATAATGCTTGCATTGTTCTGGAGACTTGTATAAAATGTAATAATTGAGAGCAAGTAGGCATTAGCCCCCAAGTATGAAGTGTATAACTTGTTATACGCTTTGTACTTAGTACATATATTCATCCTGTTGTTTAATATACCTTCAATGTTGCAGGCTGAATTGAGGAATAGAGATGCCCGAAACTCTGACTTGCAAGAGAATGTGAAGTCACAACAAGCAGAAGCTGCAATGGCCAAAGAGGAGCTGACCCAAGCCCTGGCTGTAATGGAAAAGCTGAAAGAATCTTTCAACAAAGATCGTGTTGACTGGGAAACCGAAAAATCCGGTTTAACCAAAAGAGCCGAAGACGCCGAGGCAACCCTGAAACCAATTGTAGATGAACTAGCTAGCTTGAAGCGGCAGATCAACGCTATGACTTCTGCTATCTTTGGTAAATATATCCTTATGTGTTTTGCGCAATTCAATGAACCTTATCATTGGCCAGAATTTTGACATAAACCCTTAGCAGGCACTCGGATTGCTCATCTTGGTACAGACATGCGGATGAAGCTCAAAGCGGCGTATACTTTGATTGAACAGTTATATTCTGGGTCTCAGCGGGCTATTTGCATGGTGGCTTACAACAAACCGGCACCAACCCTGATAAAAGAAACACTTGAGAAACCGGCCATGTTACCAGCCCGGATTGTCGAATTGAAGAAGGCAGCTGCAAGAGCAGGAGCTTTAACCGCACTTATTCGAGCCAAAGCTTGGATTCCAGACCTTGAAGCGGAGGATATCATAAAAGGATACCCATGCGTGACGGAGGACGGTGCAAACTTCGACAATGATGACCTCTGGCGGCTGACCAAAGAGATGCGGCCAATAGCTAGCAAGTTGGACGAAGATACAGACTTGTCCCATTTTCAACCGGCTTATGACGCTGAAGGGAAAAGACAGCCTGCCATAATCCATGAAGTTAAAGAACTTGTGCCTCCGATTCGTAAGCACACTTATGCTCCTGATATTAATCCATCCAATCTTATCCATGAAGAGGCAGTGTTTCAAGCTTTAACTGGAATTGATTGGTCGACGGTTGATTTCCAGCGTCTGGGGAGGGATGAAGAAGTGCCCACACCAACTGACCCTCAACCATCAAACCGCCCAGACGAAGCATCTTAAACCGGTTGCCGGTTTACTGGCTACTGTGTGCTGATACTTTGAAAAACAATTATGCAATTGGAGCCGCTTTGAAAGCTTCTTGTAATAGGATAGCCAAAACTCCGTTATCTGCCATGCGATCGAGCATGTTTTGTAATACCTCGTGACAACTTGTTCCACCTTTTGGGATATATTTATGCATAGCTCAGGAATAGTTTCGTTCTTGAATACAAAAACTTGCAAAGTGTCCTAGTGGTTTACCACTGGACGGGTTATGATGCTCAACATATATACAATACTTAGACGAATGATCAAAGTTGTTGTATAAAAAGTAATATGTGCAACATACCTCGTTGGTTGACCAACTGTTTTGGTAAAGGTGCTAACACCTAATCCGGAGTAATAATAACTCCATCCTTATAATGCCGGATTATGATAATAAACCGTACCGGGATATAACAATCACCGGGTTTTCTTTATAGCACTGGTGATTTAGTAAAACCAGACCGAGACAATGAACACCGGTTTATAACTGATCATGCACTGACAACTTGTAGTTGAAAGGCAAGCCAGGTCAAGGACACCTGTTTATCAGAAGACATTTATGAACTTTTAAAAAGTAAAAAATCTTCAACAAATAAGACTCAAAAAGGAAATATGCAAGGCTTTTTACGAGCTGTCAGGCTCCAAATCAAGGCTTTTCATGGCTGCCAGGCCTCTGAGTTAAACCATTTAACAAAGCCTTTTAAGATGGGCCTCCAATTAACCAATCGTCATTTTAACTTTGACAAGTTCATGGTTTGTAAAAGATTGACTTGTTAAATGTTCGGCGGGTCATACCAGGATTACCTGGACAGGAGTGGCTTACTTGATGAAGGTAGGTTAACCCGGGGTTTTAGGTGAATACACCAGGCTTCCAAGTCGTGGCTTGATAGCCAATTACAAGGGTCCTTTCAAACTCTTTGTTGCTTTGCAAAAAAGAGCCCCCAAGTAACTTTGTGAGCTGTGCTCAGTGTGTGCCCATGTTTGAGTATGTGCTTTGTGCAACACTCTCTTTGGCTCCACATATTTTTCTTTTGCGGCTTAAATGCCTATCAAGAGGTGTAGCTATTGTGTAAAAACAACCAAGCCCCCTAGTGATATCCGTTCGTGGTTTCAAACCGATCAAGAGGTGTAGCTATGGTTCAGATATGACCAAGCCCCCTAGTGATTTTCTTTATATCCGTGCGGCTGCTGAGACCGGATTAACAAAAAACTCCGCTTTGTCAGTAAACTCTTGTAAGCACACACAGTGTCGGGGTACTAATCCACGAGCACCTATGGGACTGGCGGATTGAGCCCCTTTCGGTTCGGCGGCGGGGGGGGGGGGGCGGAGATCGCACGAAGAGCAGATCAAGGCGAAACACACGAGCAGTTTACCCAGGTTCGGGCCGCACGGATGCGTAAAACCCTACTCCTGCTTTGTGGTTTGTATTGAGTTCTTGCTCGGGAGCGCTGAGTGCTACAGTACACACCAGCAGCTAACGAGACCGAGCGTGAGAGTTCTCTCCTTCCCTCCCCTCCCCCCTTTCTACGTTGCACATGGGCCTCCTTTTATATGCTCAAGGGGTCACCGACAGGTGGCAATGTAGACAGGGTAAAAATGGAAAGGTGTTGCGGTTGGTACAGCTACCTGCTACAGTGTATCATACCTAACCCTGACGGCAGGGGACAAGGGCATTAAATGCCTGTCTGCGTCGCTCAAATAGTGCAAAAGGGACCGTCAGGGATGCCACCGCTCGCCATGATGGCAATCTTGTCAGCGCCGCTTGCCACCGCGCACCGCTGGCTGCACAGCCTCACGCCACGTACGCCTGGAAGGGTCCCTGAGCGACACGTTGGTGGATGTGCTGGAGCGCGGGCACAGAGTGGTGGCTTGCCGCGGCAAGCGCCTTGCCGCGGTCATTGTCTTGTCGCGTCCGGGAGCTTGTTGCTCACCGGGCCTTGCCGGGACGCGTGGCGCGTTGCGGCAAGTTCCTTGAGATGCCTTGGTTGGCCTTCCCGGCAAGCTCCTCTTGCCGGGGTCTTGTCTCCTTGGCTTGGATACTTTGTCCTTGAATGGCCCCAAAGGAACCACGGAGGACCTTGGCGGTCACCCGGCAAGCCTTGCCGCGGGATGCTGCGACTGCCCGTGCACAAGTTCGGGATACTAGGGTACCCCTACTCTAGTACACTGACAGGAGCCCCCGGGCCTGGGCCATACATGGTGCCGAGCGCTGTTGGGCCAGGCCCAAAACAGGGCACGGGCACGCGCGGCCTGGGTTACGCCGTATCTCTTCCCGTATCCACCGCGCCCTCCCCGAACGGCACGCACTGAATGCGGCGTCGTGGGAGAGATCGTGGGTGGTTTCTTTATTCGGAAAGGCGGAACGTCCGCCCCCTCCCTCTTTATAAGCATGGGAAACAGGGGTAGTTCGCCCATTCGCCGGTTGCTACTCCAATCTCGGAAACCTCCGCCGCTCCCTCGTCTTCCCAAAGCTGAAAGAGAGCAGCGCCCCGCCAGGAGCACCCGGAGGCCGCCCCCGAAATGCCAAGGGAGAGTCATCCGGCAAGGGAGAGGTCTCAGGCAAGGGAGAGTTCTCCGGCAAGGGAGAAGTCTCCGGCAACGGAGAGTTCTCCGGCAAGGGACAGCACCAGCGCCCCCCCGGCGGCGGAGACCACGACTGCAGAACCCGGTACAGGTAATCCTCTCGCTTCAAAACTCCCTTTGGGTTCTTCTTCTTTTGATCTTCTTTTCTTTTGGATATTTGCTTGACTCTTCTCCCTTTTCCGGCTGTCAGACCCATCTGCTGCGGAGCGGATGGAGACCGAGGTTGCCGCCGCCGACGCTGCTGCCACCGAAAAAGCAGCCGGCACTGACGATCCCGCTGGCGCAGAGGCCGCCAAAGCTACCGCCGCAGAAGCAGGCGGGGGGTCTGGCGATCGCACTGACGGCCCTAAGGCCGCAGGAGAGCCAGGTGCTATGCCGACCGCCAATCCCTCCGCCGCTGCCGCAGCGTTAGGCTCCGAAGAGCCCCAGCCAGGCGTCTACTTGAAGGCCGGCGATGGCGTCTTCATCAACCTCCCCTGGGCGTCAAGCTCCAGGGCGCCGGTCGAAGGAGAGAGCTTCGACGCAGAGGTGCTCGCCTCCGCTGGGCTGACGCTAGTTGACGCGCCGAGCAGCAGCGGCAGCGAGCCTGAGAAGGAGCGGCTGCTGCGGAAGCTGGTGTCGCTCTACCGTGCCCGGCAAGCCAAGCTGGAATCCCGCGAGGCGCTTGTTGCGAAGGCGGGAGTGGACATCGAAAAGCGCGTGGAGGAGCTCCGGGGTTTCAACCAAGAAGCTCTCTGGTCCCTGGCAGAGGAGCGGGCGCAACTCGCCGAGGAGCAGAAGGCCTTCCTCCTCGAGAGGGCTGAATTCGAAGAGCAACAGCGGCTTGCCGTTGAAAAGCTGTCTGCGCAGGAGGGCGAGCTGGTGCAGCGGAAGGTCAACCTTGACAGCCACGAGGAGGAGCTTGCCGCGCGCGAGCGAACATTCGGCGGAGCCCTCAAGCAAGCGGAGGATGCTGCCGCAGCTGCCGAGGCCGCCAAGAAGGAGCTGGAGACGAAGGTGGCGCAGCTGGAGGCCGGTCTCAAGGCGAGCGGTGAAGAGCTTGCCGCGCTCAAGCGTGAGCGAGAGAAGGACGCCTACAACCACTCAGAGCCGCAGGCTCGTCTCGCCGAGAAGGGCAAGGAGCTTAGCGCCGCCAAGGACTCCAACGCAGATCTTGAGTTGAAGCTGACTAGTTTGATCAAGACGCTGGACGGCGCCAGGGAGCAGGAGGCGGCCTTGAAGGAGGAGGTCAAGGCCGACAAGGCGCTGCTGGCGAGTGCCGCTGCCGCCCAGAACACTTTTAGGGAGAATGTGGAGCACTGGACGGAGGGTCTCGTGAATGTTGCCGCAGACATTGACAGGGGGCTGGCGCAGCTGGGGATGGAGGATCTCGGGTATCCCTCCGACGAGAACCTCCAACCCAGCGCCAAGCTCATCTTGTTCTTCAAAGGCGTGGCGACGGCCCTCCAGCGACTCCGGGAGAGGATCCCAAAGCAGCTGGCCGACGAGTCGCGCAAGATCTGCGCGGGAGCTCTTCAAAAGGTGTTGGTGAAGGTGGTCTTCCGCAACCCGGGCCTCAACCTCACCAACGTCCTCAAGACCTTGCCGCCGGATGTTGATCTGGAGGCGCTCAAGACCCTTGTCACACCCATTGTGGACAAGGTGAGCGGGATCAAGAGGATTGAGGGCGATCGCGTAGACTAGGCCGCCCGTTTTCTTCTTTTCTTGTCGCTGCTGGTCATGTTATGAGAACAATCTGTTAGAGCCGCGACAAGCTACCTTGTAATATAACTCTATTCCGGGTAATGATTGCAATGTTATCTCCTTTACTTGATTCCTTCCTTTGTATGTTTTTGCCCTACGCTTTTAGGGAACTTGCCGGCGCAGGCACCTTAGCCGCGAGCGCTGAGTGCGGGACGTCAGCAGCCTGCTGGCGGCGCCGCTACCGACAAGAAACCTTGTCGCAACTAGTCGCAGCTCACTTAAGTTGTTGAGCGGACTCGAAACAAAGTAAGGGCGCAACTAGCTACGAGTTGGTTCCTCCGCGCACATGTTTTCCATACATAGCACGGTCGTTCAAGGAAGATAACTTAAAATTTTAAAAAAAATCTGATTGCTCAAACTTTGGCAACTTAGCTTTTCTGTTGTTTGCTTCCCGGTAAGGCGAAACTTTCTTGAACGACGCCTGGTCCATACCATTATCTTCTCCTTTCCCCCCTGGCAAACTTGTGGGCGAGGGAACCTTCCTTTCCTTGAGAAAAAAGAAAGAGGAGAAAATAAAGTTATGGAGCCTTATGGCTCGTTGTTGCTTACCGGGGGTAGGTGCTGCACAAAGTGTCAGATAACACATGCAAAAAATAGAAAGCATGAAATTGACAAGATGTGCGGAGCACATGAGCTTTATGCACGGGGTCTGCTCCCGGCTTTGTACAAAGGATTACATGCAACAGCGGCAAGACTTGTACAAATGGTGGTTGCCGGAATGGGTTCCGGCAACCGCGCCTTACGGGTAAAACTTACGAAGATGCCCAATGTTCCAGGAGTTGCTCACCGGAATGGCATCTTCGGTCTCAAGGCGGACAGCGCCAGGCCTAGTGACTCGTTTCACCCAGTAAGGGCCTTCCCACTTTGGCGTCAACTTGTTGGAATTCTTGGCGGACTGAACACGCCGAAGAACAAGGTCGCCTTCCTCAAGACTTCTGGCATTAACTTTGCGACTATGGTAGCGGCGCAAAGCTTGCTGGTAGCGAGCAGCTCGTACAGCAGCCTAAAGATGGTCTTCCTCAAGGAGCAACGCGTCATCTTGTCGCAGCTGCTCTTGCTCAAGCTCATCATAAGCGAGCACTCGAGGTGACCCATATACGAGTTCCGTGGGGAGAACTGCCTCTGCTCCATAGACTAGAGCGAAAGGTGTCTAGCCAGTGGCTCGATTTGGCGTCATCCTGATCGACCAAAGAACCACCGGCAGCTCCTCAATCCAGTTTTTTCCGCACTTGTGCAGCCTGTCGAAAGTCCTGGTCTTGAGCCCACGCAGCACTTCAGCATTTGCCCTCTCCGCTTGACCGTTGCTTCTCGGGTGAGCAACAGAAGCGAAGCAGACCTTGGCGCCAAGATCTTGGACGTACTGCATGAAGGTGCGGCTCGTGAATTGTGTACCGTTGTCGGTGATTATCCTGTTAGGGATCCCGAAGCGGCAAACAATCGACCTGAAGAACTTGACTGCTGACTGTGCTGTCACCTTCCCCACTGCTTCCACTTCCGGCCACTTTGTGAACTTGTCGATTGCAACGTACAAGTACTCAAAGCCCCCGACTGCTCGGGGAAAGGGGCCGAGGATGTCGAGCCCCCAGACCGAAAATGGCCAGGATAAAGGGATCGTCTGGAGAGCTTGAGCTGGCTGGTGTATCTGCTTGGAATGGAACTGGCATGCTTCACACTTGGTTACTTGTGCAGTTGCATCCTGGAGGGCTGTCGGCCAAAAGAAACCTTGCCTGAATGCTTTGCCGGCAAGTGCTCTTGTGCCAATGTGGTGACCACATATGCCTCCATGTATCTCTGCCAACAGCTTCTGTCCATCTTCCCGGTGAATACACTTCAATTTCACACCGTTAAGTCTTCTTCTGTACAGTGTGTTGTCGACAAACTGGTACATACTTGACTGCCGGGCTACTCTTTCCGCTTCTTCTTGCTCTTCGGGAAGTTCTCCTGTCTGAAGGAAACGGACAATCTGCTGTGCCCATGCTGGAGCTTGTGGCTCGACAACAAGGGCTAAAGGCACATCTGCTGCTGCGGGAACATCCGCTTCTATGGCGAGAACCTGCAGCTCAGCCGGAGCTTGACGTTCCCCGGCAAGCTTGCCGAAGCGAAACTTGTCGGGAGCCTCTGCTTCAACGGAACAAACCCTAGGGCTTGCCGGAGCAGACTGCTCCTCAGCACTCTTGGTGTTGATCTTGGGGACCTTCTTGGCGGTGGCTCCGGGAAGCTCTGCCGGAAAATAGTCACCAAAAATCAACTTCCTTTTCTTGCTCTGTCCAGTTGATGGTGTTACGGACGGTCGAGTCAGCTTGAGCACAAAGATCCCTGGTTCCACAGGTAACTTAAGTGCGGCGCACTTTGATAGGCCATCGGCAATGTCGTTCTGAGCTCTTGGAACATGCTCCATCTGTAGGCCGTCAAAGTGCTCTTCTAGCTTTCTTACTTCGTCAACGTAGGCTTCCATCAACGGACTCTGATAGCTCTTGTTCACTTGGCGGACGACAAGCTGCGAGTCACCCCTGACAATGAGCTTCTTGACCCCAAGGTCTGCCGCGATCCTGAGACCGGCAAGCAAGCCTTCATACTCTGCAGTATTGTTTGTTGCTTGCTCCTTGCGAAAGTGCATCTGGACTACGTACTTGAGGTGCTCTCCGGTGGGTGCGACAAGCAACACACCAGCACCGGCGCCTTGCAGCGAAAAGGCACCATCAAAGTACATTAGCCACTCTTTGCTTGCTTCCTTGACGGGGATGCTCGTTTCTGGAATTTCTTCATCTGGTGTTGGCGTCCACTCTGCTATGAATTCTGCCAATGCTCTGCTTTGGATAGTTGAAGTACTCTCAAACTTGAGGCCAAAGCTTGACAGTTCCAGTGCCCACTCAACAATCCTGCCTGTCACTTCTGGATTCTGTAGTATCCTCTTCAGCGGAAAACGAGTGACAACTATGATCTCATGTGCTTGGAAGTAATGGCGCAGCTTTCTCGAGGCCATGAGAAGGTCGAAAAGCAATTTCTGCACGCCAGAGTACCTTGACCTAGCCCCCTGCAGAAGAGAACTGACAAAGTAAACTGGGCATTGTACCATTCTCTTCTGTATCTCCTCGCGCGTCTGCGCAGATCCATCCTTGTCGGGACCAGAGCTTGTCGGGGGAGCCCCCTGCTTGTCGCTGGATGCGCCTGCCGTGGTTGCTGGCTCGTCATCTGCCTCCCTCTCTGCTACTAACGCATCACTAACCACTTGATTGGTTGCCGCTATATACAGTAGCAACTTCCCTTGTGGTTTAGGTGCGACAAGTGTTGGAGTGGAGGACAGGTATCTCTTCAAGTCTTGCAGCGCAGCCTTCGCTTCCGGAGTCCATTTCATTGGACCTGCCTTTTTCAATATTTTGAAAAACGGCAGGGCGCGCTCAGCAGACCTAGAGATAAACCTGCTGAGAGCAGCCACGCAACCGGCAAGTCTTCGTACATCCTTGACGCGCTTTGGTGCTTCAATCCGCTCAATGGCCTTGATCTTGTCGGGATTGGCTTCAATTCCCCGCTGAGACACGAAGAACCCGAGAAGCTTGCCGGAGGGGACTCCAAACACACACTTCTCGAGGTTGAGCTTGAGGCTGATCTTGCGCAGATTTGCAAAGGTCTCGTCTAAATCTTGAATCAGAGTTGCCTTGTCCTTGCTCTTGACCACTATGTCATCCATGTAGGCTTCCACATTTCTGTGTATTTGTGGCTCAAGGGCGACATGGACTACCCTTGCAAATGTTGAACCATCATTTTTTAAATCGAAAGGCATCCGTATGAAACAGTACGTGCCACATGGAGTGATGAATGCGGTCTTCTCCTCATCCTCTTCTGTCATGAAGATTTGATGGTATCCTGAGTATGCGTCAAGAAATGAAAGCAAGTTACATCCGGCCGTGGAGTCAACAATCTGGTCAATGCGTGGCAAGGGAAATGGGTCTTTGGGACAAGCTTTATTAACATCGGTAAAGTCGATGCAAAGCCTCCATTTCCCGTTTGCCTTGCGCACGACTACAGGATTGGCCAACCACGTAGGATGGAGCACTCCTCTGACAAGGCCTGCTGCTTCCAATTTCTTGATCTCTTATGCGATGAATTCTTGGCGCTCCACTGCTTGCTTCCTGACCTTCTGCTTGACGGGCCGCGCATGAGGACAAACGGCAAGATGGTGCTCAATTACTTTCCTGGGAACACCGGGGATGTCAGACGGTTGCCATGCAAACACGTCGACGTTCGCCCGCAGGAAAGCAATGAGCGCGCTTTCCTATTTAGGGTCAAGAGTGGCACTGATGGTGAAGGTACCACCAGTGCCGTCCTCCTTGGCGGACACCTTCTTGGTCTCTGGCGGAGCTGCCATTGTCTTCTTACACTTGCCGGTGGAGCTCGATGGTGTGTCCTCGACGGCAGCGCAGCACTCCAAAGAGGTGCGCTTGCCGGAGTGGGCATCAGAACTCTTGCCAGACTTGGTCTTCTTCTTCCCCCCGGGAGCTTCAACGGCAGGTGACTTGCGATCTGTTGCGGCTGCCGCTTCCCGGTAGATCTTGTCGGCGTAGATAAGAGCATCCTTCTTGTCGCCAGGGACTGAGATGACGCTTATCGGGCCTCGCATCTTCAGCATGTTGTATGCGTAGTGAGAGGCTGCCATGAACTTGGCGAGTGCTGGACGACCGAGTATCCCATTGTAAGGCAATGGAAAATCGGTGACGTCAAAAGTGACCCTCTCAGTCCTAAAGTTCAACTCGCTGCCAAATGTTACTGGCAACGTGACCTTCCCCTTCGGCTTGCTCCTTCCCGGGTTGATTCCTTGGAATGTGCCGGTCTCTTCAAGCTCGCTGTCAGGGATCTGGAGTTTCTGGAGTACAGCGGAGGAGATCAGGTTCAAGCCGGCCCCGCCGTCAACTAGCATCTTAGTGACCTTGAGGTTGCGGATAGTTGGTGAAACCAACATCGGCAAGCACCCAACCGCAGTTGTGCGATCAGGGTGGTCCTCAATATCAAAGATGATAGGCGTGCTGGACCATTTCAGAAGCTTGCGTGACTCGACAGGTGGTTCCGCCGCATTGACTTCCCGCACCCACTACTTGAGTTGGCAGTGCGAAGTATGCAGAGAAGTACCGCCGTCAACGCACAAGACCTCTGTGGCTTTCTGGAACTCCTGCTCACTAGTCTCGACATCATCCATGTCTTCGTCGTCGTTGTCATCTTCATCCTTGTCGCGGCCGCGGGGAGGTCTGTCTCCTTGCCGCTGCTTGGCCTTGCCGCGGCGTCCTCCCCGGCCGGCGCGCTTCTTGCCGGATTCTCCAACGCCTCCTTGGGCCCTCTCCTTGTCGCGTCGCTCGTATTCAGCCTTTTGCTACTGGACAAGCTGCTCGACCTTCTTGCAGCTCTGGAGGTCATGGCCCTTGGTGCGGTGGATCTTGCAGTACTGCTTGTCGGTGCCGTCCTGCTTGTCCGCGACCGCCACAGCCTGGCAGTTGGTGCATGCGGCAATCTCCTTGCCGGAGCTACCAGCTTTGGCTTTCTTGGCGCCACCTTCATTGCCGGACTGCTCAATGACTAGCACATCTTTGCCTTTCTTCTTCCTGTTGTTCCGCCGCCGGTTTTTCTTTGTCGGGGCAGCATCCTCGCTGTCAGATCCTCCTGCTCCTGTATTCTCTCCGGGGAGTTTCCTCCCTTCCTCAGCACGTGCACACTTGTCGGCCAGGGCATGCAGCTCACTAACGTCTCTGATCTTGCACATTGCCATCTCCTCCCTCATCCTGCGGTTACGCACGTTCTGATGGAACGTGCTGATGACCGCGGCAGGGTGGACACCTGGGATGTTGTGCTGTACACGGCTGAATCTCTGAATGTACTTGCGCAGGGGCTCTCCTTCCTTCTGGGCGAGCAGGTGAAGGTCACTCTCTTGGCCATGAGGTTTGTGGCCGCCTGTAAAGGCGCCGACAAACTGATGGCATAGGTCTGCCCAAGAGGATATGGAGTTGTCCGGCAAATGCATGAGCCAGGACCTGACGTTGGGCTTGAGCACCAGCAGGAAGTAGTTGGCAAGGATCTTGTCGTCCCGCCCCCCGGCAGCTTGCACCGCGATGGTGTAGATGCTGAGGAACTCCGACGGATGCGACTTGCCGTCGTACTTCTCTGGTACGTCTGGCTTGAAATTCTTCTTGCTGGGCCACTGGACTTGCCGCAGCTCACGAGTAAACGCAGGGCAACCTACCACGTACGGCAAGTCGCCTAGTTCCCCTGGCGCATGCATGTCGACAGAGGGCTCAGCGCGCTGGTCTGATTGACACCGCGCTTCTCTTTGGCGCTCGATGCGAGTACGAGCGTCTTCTTGCTGTCGTTCGTGAAGAACTTGGCGCTGATCGCGACGAGCTCGTGGATCTGATGACGCTGTGGAGTCGCTGTCGAGGTGGATCCGGCGAGTCGGCGATCTTGGCCTTCGGGGCGGAGAGTGCACAGTGGTTGCACCCCCACCGGTCTTGTCGCCACCGGCTCATGCCTGGCTGACTTGCCGCGGCTGCGATGTACTCTGCTGCCGTGGAGTGTCGCCGTTGGCGAAGCCGATGAGACTTTGAATGGTGGCCCTCCAGTCGTCGATCTTGTCTGCCGCTGGAGGGTAGTCTAGGAGCAGTTGAGCCCGCGCCAAAGCTTCTGCTGAAGTGATGGGTGGCGGCGGCGAACGGTGTGAGGAGCGGGATATGCTCGGACTTCTAACTATGTTAGAAGGAGCAGCATCTCGTCCAGGCGACCGTGCCCCGCTCATGCCAGCATGTTGGCGTGCATGCTGGTCTTGAGCACTCCGAGATCCACCAGCTCGATCTTGGTCCAGCAAACGTATGGCACCATGAGTACCATGACGCTGCCGGTCCCGCGCCTCCTGGGATGGGCGCGGTGCATGTACGGACGCCGAGGTCTTGGAGTGCGCCCGGTCGTTGTGGGAGCCGACTGCGCCGCCGATGGGCAGCGCAGCCTTGTCCTTGGACCTGGCAGCACCGTGAGCTCCCTCGTCGACGCCCGTTCTTCCGCCGGCGTCTACCCCACAAGCCGTTTGCTCCGGCGGTGGTGGGTTCGGCGCGGACGGAGCAGTCGCCTTCGAAGCCTTCTTCTTCGGCGGCATGTCGATGAAGACGATGAAGATTTAGCTCGTGTGAACGCCGGATCAGGTTCACACAACCTCGACGCACCCCTACCTGGCGCGCCAAAGATGTCAGGGTACTAATCCACGAGCACCTATGGGACCGGCGGACCGAGCCCCTTTCGGTTCGGCGGGGAGGGCGGAGATCGCACGAAGAGCAGATCGAGGCGAAACACACGAGAAGTTTACCCAGGTTCGGGCCGCACGGATGCGTAAAACCCTACTCCTGCTTTGTGGTTTGTATTGAGTTCTTGCTCGGGAGCGCTGAGTGCTACAGTACACACCAGCAGCTAACGAGACCGAGCATGAGAGTTCTCTCCTTCCCTCCCCCCTTTCTACGTTGCGCATGGGCCTCCTTTTATATGCTCAAGGGGTCACCGACAGGTGGCAATGTAGACAAGGGTAAAAATGGAAAGGTGTTGCGGTTGGTACAGCTACCTGCTACAGTGTATCGTACCTAACCCTGACGGCAGGGGACAAGGGCATTAAATGCCTGTCTGCATCGCTCAAATAGTGCAAAAGGGACCATCAGGGACGCCACCGCTCGCCACGATGGCAATCTTGTCAGCGCCGCTTGCCACAGCGCACCGCTGGCTGCACAGCCTCATGCCACGTACGCCTGGAAGGGTCCCAGAGCAACACATTGGTGGATGTGCTGGAGCGCGGGCACAGAGTGGTGGCTTGCCACGGCAAGTGCCTTGCCGCGATCGTTGTCTTGTCGCGTCCGGGAGCTTGTCGCTCACCGGGCCTTGCCGGGACGCGTGGCGCGTCGCGGCAAGTTCCTTGAGATGCCTTGGTTGGCCTTCCTGGCAAGCTCCTCTTGCCGGGGTCTTGTCTCCTTGGCTTGGATACTTTGTCCTTGAATGGCCCCAAAGGAACCACGGAGGACCTTGGCGGTCACCCAGCAAGCCTTGCCACGGGATGCTGCGACTGCCCGTGCACAAGTTCGGGATACTGGGGTACCCCTACTCTAGTACACCGACACACAAGATGTAAAAAGAACAGATACCCCGCTGTAACGGAGGCTGCGGTTTATTATATAATATATACATCATCATAAATATGTACATATGAAGAGCCTATGGCTTCAAGTATAGTAAGGCTGAAGAAGAGCTATGTTTCATGGCCTCTTGGTCTCCTCCTTCGATTTAAGTGAGTCTTTGTGCTCTCGAACATCAATGAGGTAGTAAGACCCGTTGTGCAGATTCTTGCTGACTACAAAGGGTCCTTCCCAAGTGGGGATAACTTGTGCATATTAGTCTGATCCTGGATAAGCCGGAGCACCAAATCGCCTTCTTGAAAGGTTCTGGTCTTAACCCGACGGCTGTGATAACGTCGGAGATCTTGTTGATAAATCGCCGAACGTGCTGCTGCAAGATCACGCTCTTCATCCAACAGGTCCAGGGATCTTGGCGTGCCTTCTCATTATCAGCTTCAACATAGGCTGTCACACGGGGCGAGTCGTGACGGATGTCACTAGGAAGAACCGCCTCCTCTCCATAAACCATGAAGAAAGGTGTGTAACCCGTAGACCTATTGGGTGTGGTGTTGATGCTCCATAACACAGAAGGTAGCTCCTCAACCCAACAACCCGGTGTCCGCTTTAAAGGAACCATAAGCCTGGGTTTGATACCTCGTAGAATTTCTTGATTTTCCCTCTCCGCTTGACCATTAGACTGGGGGTGAGCCACTGATGCTAGATCGAGCCGGATGTGCTTACGTTGGCAAAATTCCTCCATCTCCCCTTTTGATAGGTTAGTACCATTATCAGTTATAATACTGTGTGGAAAGCCAAACCGGAATATCACCTTTTTGATGAACTTAACCGACGTGGCCGCATCACACTTACTGACTGGTTCTGCCTCCACCCATTTGGTAAATTTATCAACTGCTACTAACAGGTGGGTCTTTTTGTCCTTGGATCGCTTGAAGGGTCCAACCATATCAAGCCCCCAAGTCACAAACGGCCAAGTTATTGGAATCATCCTCAACTCTTGGGCCGGAATGTGCGCACGGCGGGCAAATTTTTGACAACCGTCACATCTCTTGACTAAATCCTCCGCATCAGCATGCGCTGTCAACCAGTAAAAACCGTGGCGAAAAGCTTTAGCAACCAAAGATTTTGAACCGGCATGGTGACCGCAATCTCCTTCATGGATTTCTCGCAAAATCTCACAACCCTCTTGAGGAGAAACACAACGCTGAATTGCTCCTGAAACGCTGTAATGATGTAACTCCCCGTTGAGTATGGTCATGGACTTGGAACACCGGATTATCTGTCGAGCCAACGTTTCATCGTCTGGTAACTCGCCCCGGTTCATGTAAGCCAGATATGGGATTGTCCAATCCGGTATGACGTGCAGAGCTGCCACCAATTGAGCCTCCGGATCCGGAATAGCCAACTCTTCTTCGGTTGGTACCTTGACTGACAGATTATGCAATACGTCAAGAAAGACATTCGGCGGAACCGGTTTACGCTGAGAACCAAGACGACTTAAAGCGTCCGCCGCTTCATTCTTTCGCCGGTCTATATGGTCCACCTGATAACCCTTGAAGTGACCAGCCACTGTATCCACCTCTCATCGATATGCAACCATGAGTGGGTCTTTAGAATCCCAAGTGCCAGACACCTGTTGAGCCACCAGATCTGAATCCCCGAAGCACTTAACCCGGCTTAAGTTCATCTCCTTAGCCATCCGAAGACCGTGGAGCAAAGACTCATATTCAACTGCATTGTTAGTACAAGGGAACATTAAACGGAGGACATAACAAAACTTGTCACCTCATGGGGAAGTTAGTATGACTCCAGCCCCCGAGCCCTCCAACTGTCTGGACCCATCAAAATGAATAGTCCAATATGTATTATCTGGTTTCTTTTCAGGTGCCTCTAACTCCATCCAATCATTGATGAAGTCCACGAGTGTCTGGGATTTGATCGTTGTGCGGGGTATATATTTGAGTCCATGAGGTCCAAGCTCGATAGCCCACTTAGCAATCCGGCCAGTTGCTTCTCTGTTTTGAATGATATCTCCTAGAGGGGCTGAACTGACCACTGTGATGGGATGGCCCTGAAAATAGTATTTAAGCTTCCGGCTTGCCATAAACACTCCATACACCAGCTTCTGCCAATGTGGATACCTCTACTTTGACTCAATGAGCACTTCACTGATATAATAAACTGGCCGTTGAACCGGATATTCCTTGCCAACTTCCTTGCGCTCCACCACGATAGCCACGCTAACAGCTCGGGCATTAGCAGCCACATATAGCAATAACGGCTCCTTATCAATCGGTGCTGCAAGCACGGGTGGTTCAGCTAACTGCCTCTTTAGATCCTCGAACGCTTTATTAGCTGCCTCGCTCCAGACAAAGTTATCTATTTTCTTGAGCATCTGATATAAAGGGATGGCCTTCTCCCCGAGACGACTGATAAAACGGCTCAAAGCTGTAATCCGGCCGGCCAGACGTTGAACGTCATTGATACACGCCGGTTTAGCCAAAGACGTGATTGCTGAAATTTTTTCCGGATTAGCCTCGATGCCTCTGTTTGATACCAGAAAACCCAAGAGTTTGCCTGCCGGGACACCAAAGACAAACTTCTCCGGATTGAGCATCATCTTGTAAACCCGGAGGTTGTCAAAGGTTTCTCTCAAACCATCTATCAATGTTTCCTCCTTTTTGGACTTTATCACAATATCATCCACATATGCATGAACATTGCGCCCAATCTGCTTATGAAGGCAATTCTGAACACAGCGATGATAAGTTGCCTGGGCACTCTTGAGTCCCAAGGGCATGGAGACATAGCAGAAGGCTCCAAAAGGAGTTATGAAAGATGTCTTCTCCTGGTCCTTAACCGCCATTTTGATCTGATGATAACCAGAATAAGCATCCAGAAAACACAAACGGTCACAACCCGCTGTAGCATCAATTATCTGATCAATGCGAGGGAGGGCAAAGGGGTCTGCAGGGCAAGCTTTGTTTAAATCTGTGTAATCCACACACATATGCCAAGTGCCGTTTTTCTTAAGAACCAGCACCGGATTAGCCAACCACTCTGGATGAAAGACCTCCACGATAAACACTGCGGCCAACAACCGAGCTACCTCTTCACCAATAGCCTTACGCCTTTCTTCATTGAAGCGGTGGAGAAACTGTCGGACCGGTTTAAACTTAGGATCAATGTTAAGTGTGTGCTCAGTGAGTTCCCTCGGTACACCTGGCATGTCAGAAGGTTTCCATTCAAAGATGTCCCGGTTCTCACGGATGAACTCGATGAGCGCGCTTTCCTATTTGGGATCCAGGTTAGCGCTGATGCTGAATTGTTTGGATGAGTCACCAGGAACAAAATCAATCATCTTAGTGTCTGTAGTCGATTTGAACTTCAATGCCGGATCATGTTCCGTAGTTGGCTTTTTCAAAGAGGTCATATCTGCCGGATCAACTTGCTCCTTATAGAATTTCAACTCCTCCGTGGCACAAACCGACTCATCATAAGCTGCATCACCTTCCTCACACTCCAAAGCGATCTTTCTGCTTCCATGTATTGCGATAGTCCCCTTATGACCTGGCATTTTAAGCTATAGATAAACATAACACGACCTTGCTATGAACTTAGCATAACCCGGCCGCCCAAACATGGCGTGATACGGGCTTTTGATTTTTACCACCTCAAAAGTCAATGTTTCTGACCTCGAATCATAGTCATCTCCAAAAGCCACCTCTAAGGCTATCTTGCCCACTGGATATGCAGATTTACCAAGCACCACACCATGAAAAACGGTATTTGATAGTTTAAGATTCTTATCTGTCAACCCCATATGGCGGAATGTATCATAATATAGGATATTGATACTACTTCCCCCATCCATGAGCACTTTGGTGAACTTATACCCCCCAACTTGAGGGGCCACCACCAGGGCCAAGTGACCCGGATTGTCAACCCGGAGTGGGTGATCCTCTCTACTCCACAAAATGGGTTGCTCAGACCAACACAAATACTGAGGCACTACCGGTTCAACAGAGTTTACTGCCCTATTGTGAAGCTTCTGATCACGTTTACACAAACTAGTAGTGAAGACATGATATTGCCCGCTATTTAGCTGCTTGGGATTGCTCTGGTAACCCGACTGCTGTTGCTGCTGGTTCCCCTGATGGTTGTAACCTCCCTGGTTGCCTTGGTGCCCTTGATTGTTGTGTCTGGTTTGGTTGCCTTGAAACCCTAAACCGGAACTGCCACCTCCGTAACCCGGCCTGTGGAAACCACCTCCTGAACCGCCGGGCGGGCCATTATCATACTGGAACATATTGGAGTTCTTAAAATCCCGCATGATGTAACCGTCCTTCCAAAGATGCGACGCCGGCTTCTCTTTTGATCCATGCTTTGAACAGGGTTGATTTAACAGTCGCTCCAAACTGGAGCCTGAACCTCCACCCCTTTGGGGCTGCTTGCCCTTGCGGCGCTGGCCATTCTCCTGAGCATTGGTGTTAGCAACAAAGTCCAAGCTGCTGTCGGCTTTGCGCTTACCACTGTTCCCATGGCCTGCCGGATGATGCTGCTGACCCTTGGCGTTGCCGTTCTTCTTCCCTTTCCCCGGTTTGTCCTCATCTGAGTCTGGGTCCTTGGTACTATCTGAATCGGCGTATTTAACCAAAGCGGCCATGAGCATTGACATATCATTGCAGTGACGTTTGAGCCTTCCTAACTTCTGTTTGAGCGGCAAAAAACGACAATTGCCCTACAACATTAGTACTGCGGTATCTGCATTTATTTGATCTGATGAATGTAAAATCGCTGAGACCCGCTTGACCCAATGGGTCGTGGACTCTCCTTCCTCCTGGACACAAGCGGCCAGATCCACGATTGACATAGGCTGCTTACAAGTATCTTTGAAGTTCTGGATAAACCGGTGCTTAAATTCGGCCCATGATCCAACAGAATTAATGGGTAAGCTCTTTAACCAAGTACGAGCTGTTCCCTCCAACATCATGGTGAAGTATTTAGCACACACTGCTTCATCCATGTCTAACATCTCCATTGCCATCTCATAGCTTTCAACCCATGCCTCTGGTTGTAAATCGGCGATGTAATTTGGTACCTTACGAGGTCCCTTGAAGTCCTTGGGCAATCTCACATTACGCAAAGCGGGGGTGAGACATGGCACCTCTAAGGAACTGAACATCACACCTGGTTCTACTGAAGCCGTAGGGTGAACCGGAGTATGTTGACGCGCTCCGTGTCGAGCCGTTAGCTCGGCCTCCCGACGCGCGCGGCCATGATCCACAACATCCTGTGCATTAGTACCTCCCCCTGCCGGGTTGTGTCCTCGCGGCGAATTACGGCGGCGTGCACTGCTTGACATGGCCGGTTCATCCTCAACATGTCTGCTATAGCTCCTGCTCGGACGGGGAGTGGAGTGAATCCTCTCGCGACTGTGTGAATATGCCTGCTGCTGATTTAGCGCCATTTGAAGGAGATCTCTGGCCCGACGTGCCTCAATCGCAACTGGTGATTCGCCGTCGGTTGGGAGGGCTCCCAGGCGTGAAGCGGTGGCCACAATATTGTCCAACGGGTTGGAATAATGCCCGGGAGGTGTTGGTACATACTGTGGCACAACATTGTTCTGACGAGGCGGGTCCATCGTGCGCGGTTGAACCAGCGCTCCTGTTCCTGGTGCCTCCTACCGGTTCAGTACTGGCTGGTGACTAGCTCCTGCGCCTGGTGTGTTGAAGAGATTTCGCGGCTCATAACCCGACGGGAGATGCGATCGGTACCTTCTTCTCAGGACCTCTTCGGAAGCGTTCTGATCCAGCCTAATTCGGTAGGCCTGTGCTTCCAATTCAGCCCGTTCTGTGGCCATCCTAGCGTTCTCCGCCGCTAGGTCCGCTTTAGCCTGGGCTATCTGATCATTCACCTTGGCAATCTCCGCGTTGTGATGATCCCTGGCTACTGCATCCACCTCTGCAGCCATTAACGTTGCCAAAGCATCGAACAGGTCAGACAGGACCTGAGCTGGAGGCGGCGCAGAGCCTCCTGCCCCCACCGGCGTGGCTGTTGTTGAACCGGAGAGCATTACTGCAGCAGTTGATGAGTGAGGCGCCGACTGTGTACCGGCCATGAAGATAGCGACCCGGTTTGGCAGATCAGGGGAGTCCGAAATACTGTTGCCCTCGGATCCCCCACCAATCCGGCCATCTTGTAACTGATAGAGCGATTTGGTCTCTCCAGAAGACTCGTCATCGAAACAGACAATGGTTTCTCCATCGGATGCCGGTCCGTCCTCATATTCTGCTCCATGAATAGCACCTATGAAGACGTGCTTCATCACAGGCTGAACTGGCGAAGAACTTGTACGCTGAGCCGTTTCGATGATGTCGGTGCAGGTGTCCGGCTCAGGTGCCGGTTCGCCAATCTTGCCGATGAAGACGTGAATCCCACCAAAGGGGACCCGGTACCCATATTCAATTGAATCGGCCTCGGGACCCCATCCTGCGTTGTCGATGTAAAGCTTGCCGCGACGACTCTTCGTCATCCAGCCCACAGCGTATCCCTTGAGTCCATCAAAGCCGCCCTTCAAGAACTCTAAACCATCGTGCGATAGCCCCATGGTGCGCGCCAACTGTCGTGGGTTTGTCACGGCAGATGTCCTTGTGAAAGGACTTAGTCATGGAGCCATCGCAACGGGTTAACTTACAGGGGTTAAACCGGACAAGGGGACACAGAGAGTTTATACTAGTTCAGCCCCTTCGATGAAGGTAAAAGCCCGCGTCTAGTTGTGATTGGTATTGCTTGGGTTTCAAAGGCCAGGGAGCGAATCCGCTTTGTCTGGTTCTCGAGTTGTTGTCCGTCCCTTGAACCGCTGACGGGTCGTCCCCTTATATACATGGGTGGCGCCCGTCGGTTTAAAGAGTCCCCAAGCCGGATCATAAACGTTTCCGGTTCGGTCTCTACACTCCCTATCTTACAAAGAAAGTTACATGATTAAGCCGGTTTACGTCTACAGTCCTTAACTCACTTCTGGGCCTTGGGCCTTCGTAAAGCGCCATCATCTTCACATCTTCATGGGCTTCTAATCTTCATAAAGTTAATCCGGATACTCCTGGCCGGTTTACGTCCAGTAGTAATGTCCCTAACAACTAGCAAGCAAAGATAGAAATGATTTCGAGGGTATGGTCATCTTGCCTGCAAAGTTCTCCGAGAAGACGAAAGCTTGATCCTCGAAACGCACTCAACGGGTACCTCAATCAGGAACTCGTCTCCCGGCTCTACCCAAAGCAAGAACACAAGCAAAGGGAGACACAATCAACCACGTGCAATGCACAAACAACATGATGCAAAGCATGGCATGATATGCGGGATGTGAAATGCGATGCATATGCATGTTTCGGAAAGGAAAGATTGAATCTGGCCTCAACTTGGAAAACCAAGAGTGCCACTAGAAAGATGAGTTGATTTCGGTCGAAATCGATATAAAGATCACCGGAATCGGATGCACGGCTTGCAAATGACCAGCAAAACAAATATGGCACCGATCTGCGATTAACAGCATGAGGCCATCTAAATGCATCAAGAACAACATGCTACAGCACTCTAACATAGCAAAAAAATACATGGCAGGGATCCACTCAAGATGCTTGACAAAATATGAACACCGAGCTACGGCTAATTCACTCAATAGCAGGTTCAAACAAGCATGGCAAAAGAGCAAAAGATAACAGGTTACAGACTTAGTGAAAATAACAACATGTCAGGAATTTAACATCAAAAAGCAATGTTTAGAGCAAGATAACAACATGCTACATGAACATATCATGGCAAAGCAAGGCATGGCATGAAGCTACTCAAAGCATACAACAAAAGACCCTTAATGACCATAAGCCAAAAGGGATCAGAAAATACAATAGCAACCATGTGAACATAGCAATTATCGTTAACAGATTCAGACTTAGCAGAAAACTGGAACATGGCAAAACAGATATCAAGTAGGCATGTTTACGAGCTCGATGCACTCACCACAAGACATCGCATGATAAACTAAGCATACACCCAGCAAGTAGACATGACATAGAAGCTAAACATGGTAAGAACCACCTCATAACATGCATGGATAAACAACAACAACAACAACAACAACAACAACAACAACAACAACAACAACAACAACAACAACAACAACAACCTCGGCAAAATTGCTTAACATGTAAACAATCTGCCAGGAACATTTTATAGCAAAAGTAGAGCTCGATTGACTCAAGTTAGGGTGCTCCATAAATGCAAACAAAGACATGGATGGATAGATCACCACAATATCTACAAAACATCCTTACTGATCATGCTCAAAAGAGGCATGGATCACTCTGTAGCAGCAAGAATACATGGCATAAAAATATTATTAGGGCAATGACTTAGAAGATTTCTAAGTCCGTGAAATCAGCAACATTACGAGAGCTACTTTACATGCTTGTGCTAGTCATCACAGAGATCACAAAAATACATGGCATACACCCCCTATAAAGATGGCATGGCATACTTCAAAACTCATGTAGGGCTCAAGTTCATAGGAGGCACACATTAAACATGGCAAAAATGACAAATGACCAATTACTGATAAGAATCTGAAACTAATATAAACTAGCACTCTTACAACAGCATTTAGGGCATCAAGATGAGCTCAAATGAACATGATGCAATGAGATGAAATGAAGTACACGTCGAGACGAACAATTTGATATGCTACACGCCCAAAACGGAGCCACAGGTGCAAAGTTATGATGCGATAAAAATGCCCAAAAATACTGGGGACTTTTAGAGAAATTATACCACTCCAAGAACGGGTATAGGGTTTGACCCGGGCGCACGCAGATCGAGGCAGAGCCGGATCTTCGCCGGAGTTGGCCCGGAGAACAGGAGAGGCGGTGGCCGGGCTCGAGGTCGCCGGATCCGGTCCAGCCCGACCGGATCCGCGACGAGCAGCGGCAGAGGCGGTTCATGGCATCTCGACGGAGGCGGGGCGAGGCACATGGCGGCGACG